>NC_045441.1:143102246-143204886 GCF_002776525.5 Piliocolobus tephrosceles
GCCTTGGCCCTGACCCCAGCCGTGCAGTGAGGCTCAGCCTTGGTCCTCACGTCAGCCATCCAGTCAGATCTGTTCCACTTCTTCTCTGTGCAGCTGTCCGGGCTCACAGCTTTGAAACGAAGAAAACTGGAAAATGTATTAGGAGTGAGGACAGCTTCACTTCTACCTAGGGAGTTCTGCTTCGGAGAGGCGTCAGTGAGCAAGTAAATATTTTATTTCCCCTTCCAGCAGCAGAAGTGTGACTACAAACCTTATAGAGCAAAAGAATGTCCTTTTTTCCAAAGCGTCACTTCCTCGCGAGGTGCCTACCTTGTCCCCAGGAAGCTGCTAGAACACCTTCCAGATCGCCCTGTTGGTGGTGATGCTTCACCCTTGTACACCGACTTGATTTTTAGAAAATAACCAAAATGTATTTGGGGCCGGGCGCAGTGGCTCACGCCTGTAATCCCAGCACTTTGGGAGGCCGAGGTGGGTGGATCACTTGAGGTCAGGAGTTCAAGACCAGCCTGACAACATGGTGAAACCCCATCTCTACTAAAACTACAAAAATTAGCTGGGTATGTTTGCGGGCGCCTGTAATCCCAGCTATTTGGGAGACTGAGGCATGAGAATCGCTTGAACCCGGGAGGCGGAGGTTGCAGTGGGCTGAGATCGCGCCACTGCACTCCAGCCTGGGCAACAGAGCGAGACTCTGTCCAAAACACATAAAAAATAAAATGTATTTGGCACCAGGCGTACTCATTGATACAACTCACGGACTTAAGAAATGTTGACTAGAGATGAGATGCTGCTGTGTGGGTCATGAGGCAGCGTCAAGCTCTCAGGGCAGGTCGGCACAAGGGGCCCAAAAGCTTAATGATAAATGGCAACAGGATTAGAAGAGGCACAGAACTGCCCAAAACGTGAGAATCACGGCTTCCTTACGTAGAGGTGGAGCCCTTATGGATGCATGTATGTAAAAAGAAATCTTATTATATAATCTTTATAAATTCCCTAAATAGTGTTTATTGTTTTGGGTATTTAAAAATATTTCACATTGTATTTCATCACCATAACATCTCTAAGGGTGCCACCAGGCTTTAAAAATTCGTATTACACAAATGAAGAAACTGAGGGTTGAAGCACCGTATAAAATTAGTTGTAGAACCAAGGCTTTCTCAGGCCTCTGAGGTGAGCCACATTCTGCCCCTTGACCCAGGGACGATCCACGAGGCAGAGTGGGTCCACATTTAAGAGTCCTAATTTTTAGTACAATTATATTTCTTCTCAGTAAAACAGCTTCATATTACAAACTAAGAGAAGGAAGGAAAGAAGGGAGGGAGGGAGGAAGGGAGAGGGAAGAAAGGAGTGAGGGAGGAGAGGAAGGGAGGGAAGAGAGAGATGATCTGGCACTCACTTTATGTAACTGGACATTTTACTTGGGGCTCTGAATTAGTCAGTTCTCACACTGCTAATAAACACATACTCAAGGCCAGGCACAGTGGTCCTTGCTTGTAGTCCCAGCACTTTGGGAGGCCGAGGCTGGCAGATTACTTGAGGTCAGGAATTTGAGACCAGCCTGGCCAACATGGTGAAACCCCATCTCTACTAAAAACACAAAAATTGGCTAGGCATGGTGGCGCACATCTGTAATCCCAACTACTTGGGAGGCTGAGGCATGAGAATTGCTTGAACCCAGGAGATGCAGGTTGCAGTGAGCCAAGATTGTGCCACTGCACTCCAGCCTGGGGAATAAAGTGAGACTCTGTCTCAAAAAATAATAAAAATAAAAATAAATAAATAAGTGAAATAAAGACACACTTGAGACTGGGTAATTTAGAAAGAAAAGAGGTTTCATGGACTCAGTTCCACATGTCTGGGAGGCCTCACATTCATGGTGGAAGACAAAGGAAGAGCAAAGGGTTACCTTACATGGCAGCAGGCAAGAGAGTGTGTGCAGGGAAACTGCCGTTTATAAAACCATCAGATCTCGTGAGAACTTACTCCCTACCATGAGAACAGTATGGGGGAAACCACGCCCATTATTCAATTATCTCCACCTGGCCCCGCCCTTGACATGTGGGGATTATTACAACTTAAGGTGAGCTTTGGGTGGGGGCATGGCCAAACCATATCAGACTCTGAATAAAGAAACAGTGTGGTTGCTACTTCTAGAAAATAACAAACCACACCAGAGTAACACATCCTTGCCTCCTTCTAAAGCCGTGAAGCGGGCTTGTCACTGTATGTCCACGTTTTGTGACCACGAGCTTTAAGCAGGAACAGTACCATGGCTCCGTGGGCCATCTCACTGCTGTTGATGCTGCACACCCCAGCCCCCTGGCTCCATCCAGTCGTACTCAGCCTAGTGACATTTCCAGCATGATTTGCTCCAGAGGCATCAAGAGAAGGCTTGCCATCTCCTTTTGATTTATAACATTTCACTTCCAAATTAAGAAATAGAAAAACTGAGAATAGTGTGTAGTCATATTTGGCCTAGATGAAGATTATTTGTACAAAAGAACACTATAAAAAGCAGAAAGAGGCATAGGATGAATGAATGTTTCCAACAGTTGAGAACAAAAGCAGCATTCTTCCTAATTAGTATGAAGGACCTAAGGGGAAGAAATAGTCATTCCAGGAGACCTTACTTCTTCTTTCTTAATTGCATGCAGACAAAATGTGTTTGCTGAGGGAGTAAGTGCAGGGTTCCCTGTGGCTGCGCCACTGCCCCCAACGTGGACGTGGAATCTGCGACCACAGTCCCCATGTGGCTCTCGCACATGTCTGTCCCCATGGCTTCTCTTCAGCATCCTCCAGTGTGGACTCAAAGTCCAGTTAAAACATCATTAAAAAAATAAAAGTGTTCCATGTGAAGCAAGAGCTAGGCACAGACCTTGAATTATATTTAAGGACAAAAGTGGAATACATTTTTTTCTTATGATTGTAAATAATGACCAAATCTCATAATTGTAATCTCATTGTAAATAATGACCAAATGTCCCCGCCTTTGGGCCGTGAAACAGCAAAGCAGGACCTTTGGTGAATGTTGCTGGCAGGATGTGCCACCTTTCAGTGCCAGAGCCAGGATGTAGAGCAGGGAGAGAGCATGGCCCCTGTGGACATGCAAGCCAGGCTCTAGGGCAGGCCAGGCTCTAGGGCAGGCCAGTGTGGGGCGCAGATTGTGTGAAGAAAAACAACCATGTTTCGGACGTCACAGAAATGGAGCAGGTTGAAAGGCATGACAGCTGGATTACAGCTGAGCGCCCCTCCTGTGTTCTTGGGTTGTATGCCTCCTCACCACCCCAGTCCTCAGGGACTCCCCAAGACCACAGTAGGCAGCTGCAGACCTCCCTTCCGGGCCGTGCACCAGCAGCCCCCATCTCAGGCCCTCACCGGCTTGCCACTGTTCCTCTTGTTTGCCACATGGTCCTGATTTAGGTCAAGTTATTAAGAACCTTGATTAACAAGTAGGTGTTGGAAATGGGGGAGATGCGGCACTGGAATCTCCTGGTTAACTGAGGCTCCGGCCAAGGCACCTGGCTACTTAGTCCTTTCTGTTAAAATAATTATTAAGTGTAGTGAGGTCCCTCTCCCACTGGCCAGGAATTGTCTAGTGAATGTACTGCTGTCTTTAGTGATAAAAGATCTTGTAAGACCACAAAGTAATCATTCTGAACAGTAGATCTCATTATAGATAGAGAAGGGGTGAGTGATTGAATGCGCATTAGCTGGCTTCTAGAACATTCTGGGATTCACCTGGGAATAGTCTTTTTGGGACATTAATTTTCTGAACACTTTCTTCTTCCTCTTAAATGTAAAATTGTATTTTTTAATCTGGTTTTTGGAGGGTTCTGCGTGACTGGATGAATTCCCAGAAGTCCCAGTACCCCTTGGGCTAGGTAGAGAGCGGCACAGAGCCTGTGGTAGTTTCAGGTTTGGGCAGAATCAGGCACATGACCCTTAAGATAGCAAACCAAGTTTGCCTGAAGCCCAGAGCCATGAACCAATTTCCCTAATTAGCTAGAGAGTGTTCCTGGGTATTTTATCTTTAAGGAGGAGGAATTAGAGAATGGAGCCTTCAGCAGCCCAGGCTGGGATGCTTTTCACCCTGTGTCACTCTTTGGGGCCTCCCGCCAGCCCTTTTCAGGTTCTTTCTCTGTCCTGCCTCCCGGGACCCCTGGCTGTCCCGATCAGGTAGGTGGTTAGTTGTGCGTTTGTCTGGTACTGCGGTGTGAAAGTCAAGGCATCAGCTGGAGAGACGTGACCTCAAAACCCACGGAGCAGCCCCCACGCCCCTCACCCCCAGGGCAGCCACACGCAGTGACAGGCAACTCCCAGTGCCTCTGGGTTTATTTAGCACGAGGTAGTGGCTGGGCAGCCCCTCAGAGTCCCGCGTCAGTGCAGATTCTTGAGAAACCGGATTTCAGAAGCTGGCAGGCTGGCTGTGTCACCACTCGCTCCGGCCCCTGGCTCCCGTGTCCAGGGCTGGGGTCGGCGGTGCCCTGGCTTCTGTCGTGCGGGGGTCCTGCCAAGCTACTCATGCTGTGTTTGGCGTTTCCAGGGAGTACTACATCACCATGGTGAAGTGGGCCACCAGCACCAAGGTCGCCGTGACCTGGCTGAACCGGGCGCAGAACGTGTCCATCCTCACCCTCTGCGACGCCACCACGGGGGTCTGCACAAAGGTACGCGGGCTGTGGGGGTTGGCGGGGGGAAACGGGTGAAGAACCAATGGCCAGACGCGCCCGAGGTGGCGCCAGAGTCGTCTCAGCCCTCGGGCCTGGGACGTGGGGACCGGCCGCCGAGCTGCTGCGGGGCGCCTGCGGCACAGTCCCGGCTCCGGCGTGGCTGCCACCTCGTGGCTGATGCAGGCGCTGCCGCAGACCCGGCCGAACCCATCCGTGAATCGCCAGAGTCACCCCGCGCCTGGCACCTGGACGCCGTCCACAGTTCACTGCGTGTCGCTCCCTTTATCCGCGCTCACCGCTGTCACCTAAGTGAGCGTCCCCGTTGCAGCTGATGCTCAGAGAGGAGGGGCCCTGCCTTTCCCCAGACCCCGCCGACAGCCTCCCCCAGCGGGCCCCAGGCGTGCGTCCCTCCGCAGGTGCTGGTGGGGCCAGCCATGTTTCTAGGAGCCTCAGGCTGATTCAGTGTGTAATGAGAGGAGGTAAACGTAGGGGAAAGAAAATTAAAATGCTCAAAGAGTAAACAAAGGAAAAATCAAGTCTAAGAGAGGCCGCCCGGGTGGAGCAGGCAGGCGACCCACTGCGCTCACCCTCGGCCCCATGGGATGGGACCTCCCCACTCCACACTGCTCCATCAGGGCCCCCAGAAGCAGGTCCCCTTGTGGCGAGTTTTGTAAAAATCAAATAAAATCGATTAATACATTCAGGCAGATCTTTCAGAAAGCCCTTTTTGATCTTAAGTTTCTATCTCCCAGCTGAGGGGGGCCAAGGCTTGCAGGCTTTTTTTCTTGAGATGCTCCTAACACAGCAGCTGTCACTGTGATCCTAAGCACTGTGATTCCTTTCTAAGGTGGTCAGTCTTGCGTGACCTTTTATCTAAGCTGGGGCAGATTCCAGGCTATTCTGATGAGCTTGCCTGAGGGGAAGGAAGGAAGGAATGAGAGGACACAAAGAAGGCATCTAAAAATAGCTTGTAATCTGCAACTTCTTCATGCCCCTGAGCCTTCAGTGTCAGCAGCAGATTCTGCTTCCTGCTATAACCCATGACAGAGGCGTGCTCCAGGGGCCCGGAGGTCCAGTCTGCGCAAGCACCAGGCCCATGGCGCCTCCGGATGACACGTGTGCTGCACAGCTTGAGTTTGGTATCTGAGGTTTTGTGTTTCTTTTGTTTGCACCTTTCCACAGACCACTGTGAGACCTACTTTTCCTATATGCTTTAGCCCCTTTCAAAGGGTTTCTGGTCCACCAGGAGTGTTACTCAGTGTTCCAGAATGGGATCTGGACACAATGTCCACACATTCTGACTCAGTGTAGCCTGAGGTTCACTGTTATATGGACAGATGCCAGGGCAGTGATGACCGCCCCCTGGTACACGCGCCATCTTCCTCTACAGGGTTCTTTCCCACCACGCGTTTGTCCTTGTTGCTAGGGATAGTGGCATTTTCTCATTCGAGGACACTTGTGTTCGGCTCTGAGCCACACACGAGACTAACAGGAGAGCTTGGGATTGCCTCCTCCCGGAGCTGCCATGGCAGCCGTGCGATGCTTGTGCAGCCACCGTGTAGGTGAAGCCAAATTGTTTTCCGCACTGTTGGTTGCAGACACAATACATGGGGGAAAAAAACCCTCTTGTCTAATGCTCTCATTTCATTTCAGAAACACGAGGATGAAAGTGAGGCCTGGCTCCACAGACAGGTAACTACTGCACGTCCGGGTCCCCAAGGTCACCTCCACCCGATCCACCCCAGGGCTGGCTCTCAGAGCTTCAACAACCGTAGAACGGCTTCTCAGAGTAAATCGCACAGGGCTCCCCAGGCAGAAACAGACGGTGTGCCGGCTCTGCTCACAGTGCCTCCCGTTCTCCAGGGCAGCCCAGAGAGCTCCCAGAGAATCTGAGTTCCAGGGAGGGCCATGTAAAAATCACAGCTCCTCAGAGCGGACGATGTTTGGTGAGACCTCAGCTTGCAGTTAGATGCCAGCACCTTGGTAAATTGAAAATGAAGAGTCCATGAAAGGTGGCTTGACATAATCTACTATAGTAAAAGGGTGGAAAAGTGGTGGATATCCCTGTTTATTGCCAGGGGTGGTTTTGTTGGTGTCTCATTTGGAGTCACCTCCTCTGTGATTCTATAAGGCCCGTCCTCAGGGACATAACTGCAAACCCTCCTGGGGGAGTCTTCATCCCTAGCTCGAATAAAGGAACACACATTAAAACAGACTCTAGGAATTTGAGACCAAAAGAGATCAGGAGAAGCCTAAGCAAATCATTCTGAGACAATTTTTCTAAATTAAACTTGTGCAGAAAGTATCAGTATTTTATTTCTTCAAGCCTTTTTGTCTCATTCCACACTCTGACGCTAAGAAGAACAGGTGAAAAAGCTTTGGAAGCTTCCTGTCCCCTTGTCCTTCCTAAGGGGATGAAAATTGTCTTAAAGACTGTGGAGAAAGTCAAACCAGACTTGAGTTTCATGAATTATGGTAGAGACACAGGTATGCTTCTTCATCGATATGGGATATCCTATTTATGGAAAATAACTGAAGCTGGACAAAACTATCATGATGGCTCTCCAAGAACATTCCAGCACTATAACTGCTGGGCTACTGCTTCTGCCTGCGGAGTCAGGAATATAAATGTCTCAGAAGTCAGAGCCTCATCAGTGGACGGGCTACTCCGAAATGTATCCTGTTTCTGCTCTGTGCCACTCTTATTCACAAGAGGAATGGCTCCACATGGCCACTTTCATTTCGCATGTCCCAATTTGGGTGCCAAGTTCAAGCCAAGAAGATATTGGGAAGAGGGAAGACTTAGGGAACACTCACACATTAGCATGCTGGAAATTTCTTGAATGCCAACTGAACCAAATATATAAGCATACATATCAAAAATAGTATTATGATGTTCATCTCACATCAGACAAATTGTCAGAGAGCTTACAATGAGAGGATCATTTTGTAAACTCCATTATCTATAGATCACGTGTTCAACCAATATTTATGGATCTTACCAGGCACCATGATAGGCTGTGGATTTCAAAAAATAAGTCGGCTACTATCACTGAGCCCATGTTGTGGTGTGTGTCAGAATTGTATTCCTTCTTATGGCTGAATAATATTCCAGAATATGTATGTAGTATATATCATGGAATATTATACATATATATGTGTGTGTTATATGTATATATACATATATATACACAATATAATACATATACTGGAATATTATTCAGCCATAAGAAGAACTGAAATAGTATTCCAGTATATTCCAGTTTGTTTGTCTGTTGATGGACATTTGGGTTGTGTCTACCTTTTGGCTGTTGTGAATAGCACATCTAATAACAAACACAAAAGGCTACCTTATCATGCAATTCCATCTATGTAAAATATCCAGAATAAATACACTCATAGAAACAGAAAGCTGATCAGTGGTGTCCCAAGGCCGGGGACAGTATGGAGAGGAACAGGTTAATGAACAGGGGTTTATTTTGGGGTGGTGGAAATATTTTGGAACTAGATGGAGGTGGTGGCTGCACAGCACTGTGAATAGACTAAATGCCACTCAATTGTTCATTTTTATTAATGTGTTTTCTTTAGTGTTATGGGAATTTTACCTCAACAATTTTTTTAAAAAACGAATAAGCTAGAGCATGAGCTCTCAAAGATGGTACATCCTAGATGGGGAGATGAGACGTTCGCGTCACGCCCGTGATGCGGGACACAAAGGTGATCCTCAGACATTGAGAAGCAGGGCTGAGGTATTAGGGTGTTGGTGGGAGTGGGAGCCGGGAAAAGCGTGGTGGGCATGGAGCAGGTGGCCCTATGCCTGGCCCACTTTGTGTTTGAACAGGAGGAGGTGAGGGACGTGCTTAAAAGAGCAGACTAACGTGATTCTTTGTTGGGGGCAGGGAGGCTGTGGGAAAGCAAGGTGCACGTGTCCACTATGCTTCTCTGTCCCCGTCAAGAGGCATTCTCATGGGGGGAGCTGGCTTCCCGGCTGGTCACCTCCGGTTCTGCCCTCTGGATGGACAGCAGAGTACGTGGTCCCTGAGGCCCATGGGGGGCCGTGGTTCTGTCCTCCAGTGCGCACTTCATCAGCTCTGCAGAGTAGCTACAGAGCCGAGGTCGTCAGCAGGACTTTCCTGTATTAGTGATTGTGTGTCTCATCGTCCATGTGAGAACAGCTACCCAAGTGCAGGGTAAGACAGCCTGAATGGGATTCCGGAAACCAGATCCTTCCAAGCAGAATCCAGTCAACACTTAAAAGGTAGCATGAATTAAAATAATTCTTACTGTTTTCAAATGTAAAGTTTAAAGCATTTACTAAGCACACAGCTAAATTTTAAAAATAGCTGCTTAAACAATGCTGTCATGAGTTGGAAACGTAAGGTTCTGTGACAGGTGTGTTTTCCTGGGATGGCGCGTCCCTGGGTCAGGTTGGCCCATCAGCTGCAGTTGTGATTGTGACACTGGGTTGGGGCACCCTGCCCATGGCAGCAGTTGGGAAGTCAGGATGTCTCTGAAGACCCTACAGGTGTGAGTCTGCACCTGTGAAGATCACAGCTCCATGGTCTGCAGGAAGATTTACTTTCAAACAGTTTCTCATGGCCTTGTTCTTTTCGTAAGGGAATTCATGGACCCTATTTTTCAAAAATAATCCATAATGTTTCTGCATCCCTCAAGATACTGTGAGATCCTGGAGAACAGCTTAGTAACTTTTTGAGGCTGGACCTGCCACCTGCTGCCAGTGAAGCCATTGACTGCTGCTTCAGACAGAGCCTAAGGGGGTTTTCCTGGGAAGGCTACGGGCACGAGTAAGACACATGGAGGCCGCATGCCCTCTACCCATCCATCTCCAATGGGTCACAGAAGCTTGCCCCAGCTGGCCCAGGAGAGACTGGCATCTGGAAAGTCCTGCAGACCTCAAGGAGACCTGACCTGCTTAGGTCCACCGGTCTTCTGAGGACCCAATGCAAGAACAGAGGTGAGCTATAGCGAGCCTGCTAATTTTGTGTCATCTGAGCTGTTCATCTGAGCCGTTCATCTTCCTGTCTTCTCTGCCCAACTCCTTCCTGGAATCCTCAGTACGGTCACCCGTAGAGATTCTGCATGAGCTAAAAAGCAGAGGCAAATGCTTGTGTGGTGACCCACCAAGTTCCCTCTCCTCTGGGAATATTCGAGAAACAGGCAATCCCCGCTGCCACATACACACTCTGTCACCACTGCCCTGACCCTGCAAAGTCAGTCCTGATACAGACCCAGGAGGATCCTCTGCCAGAAACATCTGCATCTGCCGTAGAGCCCCAGAGCCTATTGTTTTGGTTGAAGGATTGGTTCTATGGATCAATTTCTGACTGTCTTTCCTCTTTAATCGGAATTTTGGTTTTGCGATTTCAAAATTTGGTCTGGGGTGGCGGGGTTAGACAAAATTATTATATCTGAACCATGGGGAAAAAACTGGCAAAAATGCTACAAATGGCTCCCAAAGAAGTTCTCATCAGTCAAAAGGGCTCCTTCGTGAGTGGAGCTGAGGAAACCAGGCATGTGTGTGATAAACTCTGTCATCCAGAGAGACTCGAAACGCTTCCCCCAAAATCAAATGAGAGACAGAGTCAGGATAAAATCCAGGTCCCTGGTCAACAATCATTACACTTTGTCACTAAAAATACATTAACCACGTGAGACACCGGTTCTCAGAGAGACTCAGAGGCTTCACCTGTGTTCCAGGGAATGTTTCCAAGACAAGGTAGAGATGACGTCACAACGGTGGAGGCCTTCTCATTATGAAAACAATGCTTCTGGCCAGAATTAATTATTTATTACATTTATTAAGAGTATTTTTCTCTGCCAAACATGCAAACATTTACCCCAGAAAACTGAGGGAATATAGCCCTACCCACTCCACAGTTGGCAAATAGAAGTGCATTTTAAAAGCCAAATTAACCGCTGGTTTTCCCATTTCCTCTGCTTTTAAATACCATGCTTCCAACTCTAAATAGAAAAATAAATGTTTGCAGATTAAAGGTTTCATTTTATTGCAAATATTCATGAAGATTAAATGTCATTTTAATCACATGTTAGTTTATTTCTCTGGGCATATCATATCTGCATGGGTTCATTCACTGTAGGGAAATGAGTTTTCCTTGTGCCAGCTGGGGTTTATTTACCATTTGTTCTCATCCCTGCCTTAGTGTGAAGCTCCTTGAGTCAGAAAATACATCTCGTAACTAACTAATTAGTGTTCACGGATGGGAACTTTCAAACTTGGGCTTCAGAGAGGCCAAAGTACCGTGGTAGCAAAATCCCTTTCACCCATGAAAGTGACGGCCACTCTGTGAGCTGGTGGAAGGCTGAGCCCCGTGGCTGTTCACTGTCCGGGGAGTAGGCAGAGACGGTGGCGACACCTGCCCTAAATCCAGCCCAGAACCTGTCCCCCAGGGAAAACTGGGCATGCTGATTCTGTTTCCAGGGAAAAGTGACAGTAGATCCAAGCAAATGTTGTCATCCAGTATGGCCCGAGGTGGAGCACGTCCCTGGGACTGCCGTCCCTTCCCACCTGCGTTTTAGAATCCGTGGCATTTGTCCTTGTGTTTCTTTTCTTTTTTTTTCTTGCCTTCTTGATGGGCTATTCAGTGTGAGATCAGTTGTATTAAATAAGGAGAAAAGACAGGATTGAAAGAACAGATTTTGCTTTTAGGCAAAATCTTGTTTGTGATTGTTGAGAATTATGTTTTTCTCTGATATATAATAAATGCCACTGGAGAAATCTCACAATACACTCTGGTTTCGATGGGCAATAATCGAGGGGGGAAGCACCCCCTTTTGAGATATGAGAGCCGAGTTTCTGTTCTCACTGGTGAGCTTGGCGTGCACACAGGGCTGGTCTTTGTCTCGGCGCTGTGTAGACTGAGGGATGCCTTTTTATTTGCCACTGCCAAAGCTGTAGCCTCTTAATTCCTCGTTCTTTTTCTTTAAGAAAACAGAACAGTTGACTCATGATTCCCAAGGAAAGTGACGGCCTCACCGAGCACTTATTATTTCAACTATACCTCTCCTTAAAAATCACACAGAAAATGTATCTCAGGGTGTATTTTATCCTGGTTCAACCTCTTCAAAGTAAATGATGTTTTAGTGGTGGTTTCATCCGTGGCCTTTGTCCACAGAATGAAGAACCTGTGTTCTCCAAGGATGGCCGAAAGTTCTTCTTCATCAGAGCGATCCCCCAGGGAGGACGAGGGAAATTCTATCACATCACAGTGTCCTCGTCCCAGGTAAGTCCTGCGAGTTTCCAAAACTGAACTAGAAACTAGCCTGCTAGAGGCCGTGGGGTGACAGCCTCTAGGGCTGGGCACACCTGTTTTCAAGGACCTCAAGGAAACTGAAGGTGACTCCCAAAGGCAGCGCAGAGCATGGTGCTGGTGAGTGCAGAGGTTCCCATCAGGCCTGGTAGAGCCTTGCTCTATCTGGTCGTGTGTGAGAACGTGAATGACGCTTCTGCCAAGGTCAGCAGAGACCCTGGGGTCCCCTGTTCAGTGTAAGGCTGAGGACGTTGGAGGACCATCTGTGCCGGAGGTCCTTTCCTTCTCCCTCTGCTGGGGGTCTCCTTAACATACTCCCCCCGAGGCATGACTCCATGCACTCAACGTCCTTCAGGGGTTCAGCCTCCCACACTGCCCCATCTCCACCCGGAGCTAGATACAGGTATTATTTTATTATGTGACCACTACCAGTCATCACTCACTGGTTCTGGGGTGTGGCATGTTAGGAACGGAGCATCCCTGGGTAGGGAACCTCAGAGATTAATATACATGAATTTAGGACCAAAAGTAGACATCCCGGGGTCAGCGTCTCCTGCAGAGGTCACCTCAGGGAGCCTCACACCTGCAGGACGGGGCTGCCATGATGTTGACTTTGGGGGACTCTGCCCTGAAGAAGAAGGGAAGCGTGATCTTGGAGCTCCTTAGTTTTGGAGGCAGTCTAAAGTTATTTGGGATCAGGGTAGATGAATGAAATTTGATTAGAGAAAAGATTAATCACAAATATTCTATGGCTATAACATAGAAGGCTCATATTTATGATGAGGCCCCAAAGGCAATTTCAAAAGAAAAAAATCCAAGAACATCCCGATTAAGAGCAGCTTTGATGGAATCGGGGTGGGGGCTGTGGAACTCCTGGGATGGAAATGGCATCTCTCGGAGGTTCAGGTGCAATTTGTTCTCAGTGCACTTCATGGCACGACTGATAGAATGTCTGCAAGCTGTTGCCTTTGCTTTTTCCTATGGTCTTCCTTCTACCACCCTACATTATTTTGTTTACTATTTTACACCACTTAGATCAAGGTTTTAAAATGCTGGTCTGGTGGGGTGGCTCACACCTGTAATCCCAGCACTTTGGGAGGCCGAGGGCGGTGGATTACCTGAGGTCAAGAGTTCAAGACCAGCCTGGCCAACGTGGTGAAACAAAAATTAGCTGGGCATGGTAGCACATGCTTGTAGTCCCAGATACTTGGGAGGCTGAAGCAGGAGAATTGCTTGAACCCAGGAGGTGGAGGCTGCAGTAGGCTGAGATCATGCCACTGCACTCCAGCCTGGGTGACAGAGTGAGATACTGTCTCAAAAAAAAAAAAAAAAAAAAAGATTTATAAATGCTTCAGTGTTTTCATTTGGCCCCCAGTCTCTGTATTTGCCCAGAGCCCTATCAAACATTCCAGCAGGAAGCAGGTCTCCTGCACCACCCATGAGGCACCCCTTGGGGGTCCCGCAGAGCCTTGCCTTTCCAAACCTGCTTCAAACTCCCGAGCCTCTCCTGCACACTCTCTGTGCCCCCAGGCCCTGCTGCCCCCAAACCTCCATGGTTGAGTCTGCAGCCCCCAGAGTGTGTGCCTTGGGCCCTCCCCCTAGTTTAGTCTCCACCTGCTCTGCGCCCACCTCCCAGGGCACCTGCCATCCAGAACAGCTACCCCTTTTCAAATCCGCACTGAAGCATCACTGCTGCCTAGACGGCCCTGTCCTCTCTTCTGTTACCATGTGTCTTACCATTGTCTGTTACCGTTCTTCTTAGCTCAAGGGGCACATCGGGAAGACAATACGTGCGGGACCTGTAGTGTGGCAATACAGGTCCGAGCCGTCCTTGTCAGCGTCAGCAGGGGGCGCCCTTTCTCCCTCCGTTTATTCTTCTCTCAATTTCCCTCCCTGAATTCATCCACCTCCCGGCATTTGTCTCTTTCCTCCCTCACTGGTCCCCCTTCAGTAATGGCTCCACTAATTAGATTTACAAATGAAAAAGGCCTATAAGGCATCAATTCTCCTGAGATTGCTTCCATTGTGGTTGGAGGCCAGGTCCAAGTGATTTGCGCCACCAAAGAGGACAGGGCACTGTTCCCCACCACTGACGTTCAGGGGTGGGGGAGGCTTCGGGCCTGGGGTTGGTCGGGAAGCTTCAAGGAGGATGTTGCCTCCCAGGAGAGGAGTAGGCAGAAGGGACAGAGAGCCCTTCCTACACAGAGAATGGCAGCCCCTGTCGCCTGGTGTCCAAAACAGTTGGAGGATGAAGAGCCATGCCGGGACACCGGTGTCTGCTCCTGATGCCGTGTCTGTGTGTTTCAGCCCAACAGCAGCAACGACAACATCCAGTCCATCACCTCCGGGGACTGGGACGTGACCAAGATCCTAGCCTACGACGAGAAGGGGAATAAGATGTGAGTGACAACCAGGGGCCTGCCCCATCTTACTGGCCAATGGGACACGTTTGTTATTGTTTGTCAGTTACACTCATGGAGTACAGGAGCATGGGAGGCCTCCTCTTTCCTCCTCAGGCAGCATCACTAACTCCTAGTTTCTTCATGAAAATGTATCGTAGATTCCTGTCTCAGCAGTCCAGCTTCCAGAGCTGCAGCATCCTGAGGACACAGGCTTGCAGCCAGCCCGTGAGGGGAACCGCGCTAGCAGCAGTAGTAGGAGTAGTACTGATGCTGATTGAGTTTTCCAGCAGCAGTAGTAGGGGTAGCAGTGATGTTGATTGAGTTTTCTAGAAGCAGTTGTAGGGGTAGCACTGATGCTGATTGAGTTTTCTAGCAGCAGTGGTAGGGGTAGTACTGATGCTGATTGAGTTTTCTAGCAGCAGTAGTAGGGGTAGTACTGATGCTGACTGAGTTTTCTAGAAGCAGTAGTAGGGGTAGCACTGATGCTGATTGAATTTTCTAGAAGCAGTAGTAGGGGTAGCACTGATGCTGATTGAGTTTTCTAGCAGCAGTGGTAGGGGTAGTACTGATGTTGATTGAGTTTTCTAGAAACAGTAGTAGGGATCAGGTAGTAGAAACAGTAGGGATCTAAAGTTATTTGGGATCAGGGTAAATGAATGAAATTTGATTAGAAAAAAAAAAGATTAATCACAAATATTCTATGGCTATAAAGTAGAAGACTCATATTTATGATGAGGCCCCAAAGGCAATTTTCCATCTCAACAGCCCAACTGTGCGACTTTGGGCAAGCTTCCAAATCTCAAAGAGGGCAGGGATGCTGTGCTCTGAACCCTGGAGGGGGACTGGGTGTTTTCTAGGGCGTGTCCCTCTTCTGCATTTAGTCCTGTCATCTGCCCAGTCACTGTTCTCACTAAAGGAGGCTTTGGGTTGTGAAGTGAGATTAGCCCTGGGCACTTTCTACCAGGGCCACAGAGGTGAGGAGCAGGTGTCTGCTGCCTCCCCGTGCCTCTGCATGGGAGGGCTGCAGCCAGTCACACCTAAAAGCATCTGGGCCACGGAAGAGAGTGTTGTTCAGGGCAGACCTGAGGCTTGAGGCCAGTGGCACATGGTCTAAATGGAGCCAGTACTGATGCTGACTGAGTTTTCCAGCAGCAGTAGTAGGGGTAGCACTGATGCTGATTGCGTTTTCTAGCGGAAGTAGTAGGAATAGTACTGATGTTGATTGAGTTTTCTAGCGGAAGTAGTAGGGGTAGTACTGACGCTGATTCACTTTTCTAGCAGCAGTGGTAGGGGTAGTACTGATGTTGATTCAGTATTTACTAGTCCAGGCACTAAGCCAAGTGCTTTACAGACATTATCTCATTGAATACAACAGTTCCATGAGGTGAGGTGGGTTTACTGCTTTCCCCATTTTAAAAATAAGTAAATTAAAACAAAAATAAGTAATTTGCTCCAGGTTATTCAGTTGGTAGCAGGTAGATTTGGCTCAGATGAGGGGAGCCCAGGTCGGAGGACTTTACCACCCACCCCACAATTTTGCCTCCCTGCTCCCTGGGTAAGAGCCAAGGTTCCTGCATTGGGAGGTCTTAGGTGAAAATGAATCAACAAGTATTCACTGGGCCAGGCTCTATGTCTGAACTTGTCTTAAATGTGCTCAGCTCCTTGCCCTTCAGAAGGTGTGTGATCTTGTAAAAGAATTCCACATCCATACTCAGGTGTGTGTCATCCCCAACCACAGTATCCTCCGGCCATGAAGCAGAGGAGCACCAGCACAGGGAGCACCCAAAGCCAATGGAATCTGCACTGGTGCCCCTCAGCCCTTAGGTGTCTGGCCACCCCTTGCTCTGGCCACAGGTGTAGCTGGACCTGAACAGGGGAGCTGCTCTCTGCAGGCCATGGGCAGCAGTCCCTGAGGAGTGTCCATAGAGGTAGTGCCAGGAATGTGAAGTGCAGATGTGCCCTGAAGCAAACTAACCCTGTGCACCTTGGTGATCTTTGCAGCTACTTCCTGAGCACGGAGGACCTGCCTCGGAGACGACAGCTCTACAGGTAGCTCTGGCTCCCCCTGCACACAGGGTTCTCCCCCTTAGGAGGGCATCCAGGCTTTGCAGAATTGCACCTTTTCAACAATTCAGAAAGCAGGGGCAGCAAAGACAGACCCCACCACAGAGGAGTAGCTGTGGAGTCCGGAGCAAAGTAATGAAACTTGTAGAGGCCACCAAAGGGGTCGTTTTGAGACTTTTGAAGCTTTATTTTTCTGCTGTTGTTGACTTGGCTTTTCCCCATCACTCACTTGCCTCTTCTGCTAACGGATGGACTTTTAGCCGTCTTTCCTTTCACCTCTGTTCAGTGTCACCTCAGAGGAATTCTGCCCCCTCCCCATACTGAGTGTTTGTAGGAAGCAGAGTGTGGTTTGGAAATGAACCATTGGGTCAGTGCGAGGAGCCGGCATCATTGCAGCTCACTGGCTTTGGGGCCTCTGCCGTGAGGAAGACAGGAAGCATGATCTTGCAGCTCCTCAATTTGGAAGCAGTCTAAAGTTATTTGGGATCAGGGTAAATGAATGAAATTTGATTAGAAAAAATAAAGATTAATCACAAATATTCTATGGCTATAAAGTAGAAGACTCATATTTATGATGAGGCCCCAAAGGCAATTTTCCATCTCAACAGCCCAACTGTGCGACTTTGGACAAGCTTCCAAATCTCAAAGAGGGCAGGCACGCAGTGCCCTGAACCCTGGAGGGGGACTGGGTGTTTTCTAGGGCGTGTCCCTCTTCTACATTTAGTCCTGTCATCTGCCCAGTCACTGTTCTCACTAAAGGAGGCTTTGGGTTGTGAAGTGAGATTAGCCCTGGGCACTTTCTACCAGGGCCACAGAGGTGAGGAGCGGGTGTCTGCTGCCTCCCCGTGCCTCTGCATGGGAGGGCTGCAGCCAGTCACACCTAAAAGCATCTGGGCCACTGAAGAGAATGTTGTTCAGGGCAGACCTGAGGCTTGAGGCCAGTGTCACATGGTCTAAATGGAGCCAGTGCCTGTTGCCCCTACCCCACTGCTGGGACGTTGGAAAGCCTCCCTGGTGAACGCAGCCTCCCTTCCCAGCCATCGGCAGCTGTGCGGAGAGGATAAGGTCAGCATGAGGGAGCCAGTGGAGGGAGAGTCACAGATGTGCTTCTCTGTGTACATGTTCCATCGTCGTCACGTGTCTACTAGGAAAATTGAAATCTGCATGTCACCAATTAATAAACGTGAGAGGCTGCCTGGGGCCCCATCCTCTAACTTACAGAATGAGAAGGTTGTCTTCTCTCTCCCATGAAATGTCTTTACTCCTGGAACAACAGTCTTCATATTGAAACCTATGGTTAGAGGGGACCCTCCGGGGGCAAAATGTTCAGATAAGAACTTCCTCCAGGTAGATCCAGTACCTCAGGATCTTTCCATTTTAGGGAGCACATTTTAGGCCTTCTTGACTTGAAATGACACTTGACCACAGTGGTCCCGGGTAACATCTTCAAGCCGGTTCCCACTTGCCTAGCTCCATTGAATGGGAAGCGCGAGCTCTTGCGGTTTCACTCTGTCAGGGGACGTGGCTTTTGGAAGCTGCCAGAGTTCGGTTCCACTGGTGCTGCTGCAGCCCCTGCCTGCTTGCATGCCAGCGTTTGGAACTCTAGAGAGTTTGAAGATACGTTACCCTGTTTACTCTTCTCAAATTGCTAGCCATCCACTCAGAGAGACAGGACATGTGCAGATAGAGTGCTAGATCATAACGCCGACAACTCCATGCTCCTTGCACCAGGCCATCTGCAAAGCCGGGAGAAGGCGGCATATGTGACTGTCTGCCGGGAACCACAAGCAAGGTTGCTGATAGCTCCTGAGAGTGGGAGGGACCCACTAGCAAAGAAAGGTGGAAATGGAGCTGGGTGGTCTCAGGGGCTCCAGCAGGGAGACAAAGGGAGAAAGGCCTGTGGAGTCTGTAGCAGGGCTCTGCAGATCACCCTCATGGGGAGAACCCAGCGTGGAGGGCGGCTCCTCTCCGCCCACATTCACCCCTGTGTCCTTTGCTCTTCCAGTGCCAACACGGTGGGTAACTTCAACAGGCAGTGCCTCTCCTGCGACCTGGTTGAGAACTGTACCTACTTCAGCGCTTCCTTCAGCCACAGCATGGACTTCTTCCTGCTCAAGTGCGAAGGTCAGCTCCTACCACCCCGTCAGGGCAGAGAGCCCTGGCAGGCACATTTGCAGGGAGGGGTGGGCACACTTGCAGGGAGGGCGCGGCGGCTGTGGTGGGAGCACAGCATATTCCAGAACAGGTGAGGATCCTGCCTACCTGATAACATTGCTCAGGGGGCAAGATGACTGGACATCAAATCCTGGGGTAGTGGGACTACTTTACATTTCATACAGGGGTGCAGCTGATGGGTGCAGACCATCAGAGTGGTCTGTGCACGCTGTGCTGGTAATCTCACAGTTTGTCTCCCATCGTCCACAAAAACTAATAGTCCCATGAGCTAGGTGGGGTAAATATCCTACACAGTGATGAGCCTAAGTCATCAATAAAGGTCGTAAAACAATTTCAAAGATTAACTTTTCAATCATATTTAAGGATGATCAAATATCACCAGGCATGGTGGCTCACGCCTGTAATCCCAGCACTTTGGGAGGCCAAGGTGGGCAGATTTACCTGAGGTCAGGAGTTCGAGACCCGCCTGGCTAACATGGTGAAAACCCGTCTCTACTAAAAATACAAAAACTAGCCGGGCATGGTGGTGAATGCCTGTAATCTCAGCTACTTGGGAGGCTGAAGCAGAAGAATCACTTGAACCCGGGAGGTGGAGGTTGCAGTGAGCTGAGATTCCACCACTACACTCCAGCCTGGACAACACAGTGAGACTCCATCTCAAATGACCAGATAAGAAAAAAGGATTGAGGTTATGTTAAAGAAGTCTCATAAAAATATTTTCCTATGTCCCAATTCATTGATAATTTATCCCAAACTGCAAGAGTTTGATCACACCAACTGGCATGCACAAAAGAGTAGGCCATGTTGCATACGGGATACAAAGGGTGCTTTTGCTGCTTGTCCGTATCTTGGAAAGATATGAATCTATGGAAAGGTAAGTCATAAATATGGTCCTAACAAAATATGATCTCCTGCGATGACCTCAAAGAATGAAAATACGCTACAGGCAGAGACTGAGTTCAGGAGCAATTCACTCTTCAGTTAGAGTTTCAATGCCCTAAGCCATAGGTGGAGAATGAATAACTTTTATCAGAGAAATGTCTTTGCTAGTCTTTGCTAGCTGCTGGAGAGCTCATGGCTTCATGATTTTGTTCTCTTTTTATCAGTGTCATCTAAAATCTTGAAAATCCACAGAACAGGAACACTCAGCCGCTTGCTCTACACAAGCTCAGCCCCTGACATTCTTCTAAGACAGCGAGGAGACTACGGAGGGATGAGGGGGATGCGTCTGAAATATAATGTTAGTGCCCCAGTTCCCTCAAAGTTGATGGTACCAAATTCCTCTTTCCTGTGCGTCCCAAGAAGGAGGCCACCAAGGGTCTGAAATTATAGAGTGCTGTAGGGGAAAGAACCTAAGATCTAACTGACCTACTTCATGTATCAGATGGCAAATCCTAAGCCAGAAGTTGAGTGGATTCCCTGATTCCCAATGAGCTAGTGATACAGAGAGGGCCAGCATCAAGGTCTCCCGATTCCTAGCCCAGTGACTCCTGTCTCCCTGGGGCAGGATCTTCGTAAAATAAGAACTTGGGAAATTATAGGGATTGACGGGGCATAGGGATTGGGAAAACTGGCAAGCAGACCCACTAGGAGCCAGAGAGTCTTAGAAGGAGCTACATAATCAGAACCAGAATCCTGTCTCAGAAGCAGGAGGTAGCTTCAACACACAGGAGGTCATGATCAGACACAGAAGTGAAAAATTGAAGTAGGTTTCGAGAAGAGTGCCCCCAAGCAACAATGGTTGAATGAGAAAGGTGACAGAGCCTCTATCTTGGAGATCCTGAGTCAGGGGCAGAGGTCATTTGCCAGAGGGGCTTGGTCTGGCCTCAGCACGAGGCAGAGCCTTTGGGCTCTGAGGTCTGCACTGGTCAAGACAGCGACAGTATGGATTTGTACTTCCCAAATTCTTACTATAACAAGCAAGAAGGGTCTGGCTTCTCACCATTCATGGAAAGAAGTCAAAATAATTATGAGTTGTGATATGAAGGAGCAATATTTCTTTATTATCTGTGCCAGCAAGGGGAAGAGCAGAAAGCAATTCCACTCTTCAATTTGTGGAGGAAATACAGGGTTTCTTTAAAAAAAAAAAGAAGAAGAAGGATTTGGAATGCAGAAGAGCTTGGGGGGTTAGGAGGTGCCAAGGGATGTGACTGGCTGTGGGGGCCCCTCTTTAATTATTGTCTCATTTGGTGAAGGGGCTGGCACCATCGTGGATCCTACCAGGTTATCAATTAATCACAGTCGGCCTTGTAGTCACTCTTCAGCCATGAGTGGGTTTCAGCCTTGAAGTACGTCTTTTGTTAAAGAAAGAATTCTGGAGGTATCTGGGTCCTATCGGGATCTGACCCTTGGAGGGTTTAAGGAAATGCATGAGCAGAAAAGACAGCACAGTGTGTGCTCCACAAGCATCTGGGTTAATAAATGTGCATAAGGCACGAGAGCGTAGAATGGGAAAAGAAAGGGAGTGGAGGCCACAGCCCATTCTGAGGCTGGGTTTCAAGATGAAAGATAACACATACGCAGCTTGTCTCAAGGTGGTATCTTGAGACTGGGAGAAGGTAGAAGAGGAGAGGAGAAAGAAAAATAGTTTAAATCATGATTTGAGGCTGAGCTGCTCGGTCATATTCCTACCACATACTAACCTCTGCTCCACATGGTGACCCTCCCAGAATCCAGAACCCAACAGCTCACTTGTTGTTGTTGTTTGAGATTGAGTCTCGCTCTGTCACCCAGGCTGGAGTGCACTGGTGCGATCTCAGCTCACTGCAACCTCCACCTCCCGGGTTCAAGCGATTCTCCTGCCTCAGCCTCCCAAGTAGCTGGGATTACATGGATATATAATTTTTATATTTTTAGTAAAGACAGGGTTTTGCCATGTTGCCAGGCTGGTCTCACACTCCTGGTCTCAAATGATCCACCTGCCTTGGCCTTCCAAAGTCCTGGGATTACAGGCATGAGCCACCTCGCCTGGCCCTTGTTAACAAACCCTTTCCCCACTTCCCTTTGGAGGTCACAGCTCCCTGCTAAGTTCAAGCTCAAATTTAGTCTGCGTGCCTCATTCTGACAACTGAAAGCCTTTTATGGTTCAGTTTCCATAAGTTGCAGCCCTGGGTTGAAATCAAAAAGGCTCTCCCAGGAGATCCATGGCCATGGATTTAGGCAGGGAAGTTCCAGTTCCCACATGGAGGATGTAAACATGGAACCCGAGGTAGATAGAAACACAGCCCCGCGTTGGGAGGCTGTTTGGACAAAGTGTTAAAGTTTAGAGAGCACTGTAGGGTGGCTCCTGTGCAGATTTCTAGTCTGCCACTGGCCTTCTGTCCCCGGGGGAGATTCATGTTTCTTTGTATGTTTATGTATTTGCAAGGCTTGTGTTGTGGTCTGCAAATAGTTATTGTGAAGAGATGACTCCATAGTTGATACCTGGGAGGAAAAAAGAAGCAAAGAACAAGTACAGCAACACAAGGTCAGACACAACTGACCCAGCCCCCAGGTACAGCCACACTGGGTCACACACACAACTGACCTGGACCCCAAGTACAGCCACATTGGCTCACACACATGACTGACCCAGGCCCCAGGTACAGCCACACTGGGTTACACACACACAACTGACCTAGACCCTAGGTATAGCCACATTGGGTCATGCACACATATGACTGACCCGGGCCCCAGGTACAGCCACACTGGGTCACACACACACAACTGACCCGGGCCCCAGGTACAGCCACACTGGGTCACACACACACTACTGACCTGGCCCATTTGGCACCTCCACCATCTCACCTTCAGAAAGGATGGGATGCTCCTCCTGCCAATGCCTGGATCCCTATAATAATCAAACAGATTCCTAAAATTTGAAGATAAGAATAGATCTCAGAGCATCTAATCCAGGCTCCACCCTGCCTTTCTTTTGTTGATTAAGAAACTGAACTCTTAGGCATTAGGAAATTATCACCCTAGGGTTTCCTGAATCATTTAAGATCTGTTTAAATATTTAGCCTGTTGCCTCATCTTAAGGTAGACGTAAACTAGCCCTCTTCTCTACAAAATTGCTCTCTAAAATGTTTACATATAAGCTATTTTCTGGCTAAAGTAACTTGAATGCCCAAATTAAACTCTCCCATAGAGGTAACCAAAATCCCACTTATAAAAAGAGATTGTCTGAAAAGGCTTAAATTTACAAAGACAGCAAAGTAAACAGGGCAACAGTAGCAACCAACTCTGAACCTGGAAGCAGTTACCAGTGATAACTGCCTCAGCAGACCCTGAAGCTGAGCCTCGTCCTGCCATGGGGAAAGCTGAGCAAGCATTGGTGATGATTGCCTAAGGGATGAGATGATCCAATGCTCTGAAATCTTAAAGGAGGAAATGATGATACCCATTTGGATTGCTTGGGGCGTTTTGCTGGAGGAGAAGACTCAAGGAAGGTATCAATGATGAGGTGGCATTTAAAACAAATGAGTAGGTAGGATTTGGAATGTGAAAAAGCAGCCCAAGTGGAAGGTACAGCCTGAGAAAAAGCACAAAAAATGTTCTAAGATTATGCGATGGAATCTTTTGCAGCATGTGAATGAGGATCGAGTGAATACAAGCAACCTGATTTAATAAATAAAGATAATTTAAAATAATTTTATTTTTCTCCACATTTCTCAACAGATATTAAAATGGACCCAGATGTGTAGTCTAGAGCAATGTTGAGTCAATGCTCATTTCCTGTCCTGTTTCCTTCACACCCCAAGTTATTCTGAGAGATTCTTGGAAACGTGACAAAAATCACGTCTCCAGTCCTAGCATTAGAGACTCTTATTTTCTTCTCCTTCCCTCTCCTGCAGCATTTTATTATATAAATTAACTTAGTCTTCTAGTTGCAACCAGAACCCAAAAAAATCCTTCCTTTTTTAGGTTGAGGATAAATGTACTGGCAATGAGAGGCTTCTCTTTGGTAAAATCTGTAAACATGCCCACATTCGAAGCCGTTAAATCCATCACACAGGGAGGGAAGTGCAAGTAGTTCAGATTGTCTGGGCGTAGGAAGGGATGATAGTCAAAGGATTTAACAACTAGGACAAGATGGATACCAACCAGCCAAAAGATGTGTCCCTGAGAGCAGATATAGGCTATCAAACCACATTAGGACATAAGGGTTGGGTATAAAATCATGAAATTATAACTGCTCCATATAGACTTCATCATTCTTCCTGCCTTTCTGCGGGCCTTCCATTAGGACAGTTTTTGGTAAGTTTAGCTGATATTGACCTATCCTGTAACTTATATTCAGTATTATAACTGATATTCAGCAGTATAACTTTATCGTCTTAGTCCATTTGGGCTACTGTAGTGAAGTACTATAAACTGTGTGGCTTATAAACAACAGACATTTATTTCTCACAGTTCTGGAAGCTGGAAGTCCAAGACCAGGGTATCAGCATGGTTGATTCTGGTAAGGGCCCTCTTCTGGGTCATAGATGACCAATTTCTCCTTGTATCCTCATATGGTGGGAAAGATGATGACAGAGTTCTCTGGGGCCTTGTTATAAGCACGCTAATGCCATTCCTGAGGGTTCCACCTTTGGGACCTAATCACCTCTCAAAGGCCCCACCTCTTAATAACATCACGTTGGAGGTTAGGACTTCAATGTATAAATTTGGGGGCGACATAAACAGTTTGTCCATTATAATCATAGCTGATTGTAGCTCATCAGTTGTTTGCAAGCAGTACTTCTGTTTCATTAGTCCTTTGGTGGACTGATCTTCTTCTAATGTCCAGTTTTTCTTCCACAGTGTATTTTGTCCAACATCATTATAGAGTTCCATCTAGCAGTATCAACATGTGCTTTCTCTAATTTTTCATTAACATTTCTTCTGTAGCTTCTCAATATTTGACATTTGTATGCTTATATGTTCATGTTTTATGTTTATAATTCTTAATTCCTTAAAATATTTGATTGTACATACAAACCTAAAAATTATTTTTAGGTTAATAATAATTATTTTAGGTTAATTCTTTAATTTTTGATTGTACATACAAACCCATAAATTATTTTTCTACTTTGCACAGTTACATTAAAAATATATTTGAATAGAATATATAAATAGAGGTTCAGAAATGTTTATAGCCACTATATCCACTCACTACTTCACTGGATCCCACCTCTGAATGACAATATTTATATCTAAAGGACATGGGTTTCAGATGACCCCTGGATACTTGTATGAGGGATCAGCTGTTAAGCCAGACTCAGTGGAATCTTGTGGAAACACCTATCTATGTAATACAGAGAGTTTCTGTCCACCTCTCTATTGTCTGGAAGTGAAACCAGCTATATTCAAAATATTGTACTATGATGTAACCTTTTATGATGATTCTCCAGACTATACCAAGCAGCTTTTGGCATACATATTTAATTGGTCTTCTCAATGACTTGGTGAGATGGTAATAAAAGAAATCATCTTCTACTTATTAAGTTCTTTACAATTTGAAAAGTACATTTCTTTTTTTTTTTTTTTTTGAGACGGAGTTTTGCTCTTGTCACCCAGGCTGGAGTGCAATGATGCATCTTGGTTCACTGCAACCTCCGCATCCCAGGTTCAAGCAATTCTCCTGTCTCAGCCTCCTGAATAGCTGGGATTACAAGCGCCCACCACCACACCCAGCTAATTTTTGTATTTTTAATAGAGGCGGAGTTTTGCCATGTTGGCTAGGCTGGTCTGGAACTCCTGACCACAGATGATCCACCCACCTCGGCCTCCCAAAGTACTGGGGTTCCCCATGTGAGCCACTGCGCCTGGCCTGAAAAGTACATTTCTAATTATACTATAATAGTTGATGACTATGTTCCCATTTCTGATTCCTTGCAAATTATATTCTAGTGTAAATAGATCTACTTAGAATTCCCTAAACTCAAGATCATTTTTCACATTTCCGTGCTTTTGTCTTTGGCTACCTGATAAACCCCTGTACATTCTCTAAGACTTTCAGGGCAGGGTTGATTTTCATCCCCTTCCAGGAGGGATGAATGAGAAGTCAGAGAACATGAAAGTGGCTGTGTATTCACCCCTAGACTGATGCCTGTGAAGGAACTCGGTCTTCAGCTATCTTAGATGACTGGGAATGCCCGGGACAGGGAAAGGCTGGGTGGTCTCACCTTCTAGTCCTGGATAAACCCAATTCCATCTTTAAAGAAAAAAAGTACTCACCTCCTGGACTCCCTTGCTAGGACAACTGTAACAAATTACCACAATCTGGGTGACTTATACCAATAGAAATTTATTCTCTCACAGTTCTGGAGGCCGGAAATCCAAAATCAAACTGTTGGTCAGTGTGGTTTCTCTTGGAGGCTGTGAGGGAGAATCTGTTCCACATTTCTCTTGAGCTTCTGGTGGTTGCCAGCAGTCCTTGGCGTTTTTTGACTTACCAATGCATTGCTTTCATCTTTGCCTCTGTCTTCATGTGGTCTTCCCCCTCTGTCTCTGCATCCGATCTCCCTCTTCTTATATAGATGTCAATCATTGCATGAGGACCCACCGAATCCAGCGTAACTTCATCTTAACTTGGTTACACCTGCGAATACCTTGTTTCCAAATAAGGTCACATTCACAGGAACTAAGGGTCAGCACTTCAGCGTAACTTTTGTGGGGACACCATTAATCGAACCCACAACACCTCCCTTCTAAGGCCCATGTTGCCTTCTTATACAAGAAAGAAAGAGTGCTCAGCTTGTTTTTCTCAGGAACATAAAATTAAGGGCAGCCACACTAGACTGTGCCAGAGACTGTTCTTAATGGCTTCACCGCATTCTGGAAGCAGCAAGAGGGGTCACTGAAGGAAGTAATGTGGTACTACCATGTCTTTGGATAGCAACTCTAGCATATTAGAGGAAAAAGAGCAGTTCCAGTATAGATTCTCTCCAGGAATACTTCTTCCCTGACATAATGCAAAATTCACAGTCAAGTGGCATGAAGCTATAACAAGTTCTACAGGGTTTTCTCCTACCCATCTAAATTCAACCCTCAGAACCACTGAACAATGGCATCAAAGTGCCCAATTTACATAATTTGTGTTTCACAGTCCTCGCCTCTGTTTAGAGAACTGGATTTTTCTCTTCAAAATGATTCTCAAGAGTATGATTTATTTTCCTTCAAGTTTTTGAAAAGGACTCAATCAATCCTGTTTCTAAGAAATGTCCAAATGCCACCAGGAAAATGAGTTCCATGTATGAATTGGCCATTTGCTGCTTCCTATTGGAACGTTTTTTGTATGTTTAAAAATAACTAAATAAAATTCCTTTTCTTGAAGCCGAAGATGGAATTACTGCAGTCACTTGCTGCTCTGAGTGGGAACGAGGCAGTCTGTGTTCATGAATCCCTTACATCTCGGGGCTCTCACCCCCACCCCTTTCATTGTTGAGTTGTGATTTAAAGAGCTACTTTCCAGACTTTAAGAAGTTTGGTCTTAGACTTAACAGTTTGGTTTATCAAGACAGGCTTCTCCTCTGAGTTGAATGGAACCAATATATTATTACGCTAACCTAAAATAAAGTGACTCAATTCTGATAACTATTCTTCTTACTATTAAATATTCCCCAAGATCTTCTGTCATCACCATCATTGCCATCATCATCAAAATCACGGGAGATTGAAATGGCAATAAGGGAGGTCTGTGGAGTATGGAATCATAGAGCTGGGTTCGAACCTGGACTCTGCCACCTACAGCTTCGCGACCTTGGGCATCTTGGTTAACTGTACTCAATCCTCCACACCCTCATCCTGAAAATCAGAGGAATAAGAGCATGGCAGTCCCTGCTTATCCACAGGTCTACTTTTTGAGGTGTCAGTTACCCAGAGTTAACTGTGCTCTGAAAATATTACAAACAGTAAGATACTTTGAGAGAGAGAGAGACACCCATTCATAATAACTTTTATTACAGTATATTGTTATAATTGTTTGATTTCATTACTAGTTATTATTCTTTTCTTACTATTCCTAATTTATAAATGAAACTTTATAATAGGTACGTATTCACAGGAAAAACATTATGTATTTGGGGTTCCATACTATCCTTGGTTTCAGGCATCCACTGTCTGAGAACATGTCCCTGGTGGATATGGGGCACCACTGTACCTGTCCTGTGAGGTTGTTTTGAGGATTAACCTAGATAGTGCATGTAAAGTACTTACCATGGCATCTGATACATAGTAAGTGTTTAATAATAAGTGTTAACTATCATAGTTGTTGTCATCATTGTCATCACCTTAGTAATCAATTGAGTTTCTTACACATCAACTTGCTGCCCACTCAGTATCCAAAAGTTGGGGCCAAGGCTGGGGGTGGCTAACGTGCATGAAGTGAATGAAGCAGCATCTGTTCCCAAATGTGAGTGGGCACTGCGGCACCTCAGTAGGCTCAGGTTGAAACCCCTGGATCTTGCGCTTACACTAGCAAATTCCAGAAGCAGCCATGGATGCCAGAGCCACAAAACATTAAATCAACCATCAGACGTGGCAATGAGTACCTGGTGGCTTCCAGAGTGCATGTGCCCACCGTGGTCCTCACAGTTGGTTCCTGGCAGAAGTTAAGAAGTAAATTTCCTGCTTTCTTAGCACCTGCCCTTTCCACTCGCCGTGCCCTTTCCCCTCCATGCCTTCAGATGCCGGAAGCTCCCAGCTGCCCCGCCTACATACTCTCGCTAGAAAACATAATTAACCAGGGGAATTGTCCATGGAGGTGCTATTAAGGTGTCGTGCAAATATGTATACTAAGGTGCTTGTTACTCTTCCCAAGGTTTTAGTCAGAACAGAGCAGTGAGTAGGGCAGGCATGAAAAATAGGAATCAGCCAACTAGCTCCGCTTGTTGGGAAGGCACTGGCTGCAGTGCTATGGATGAGAAGGGTCCTGAGGCCAAGTGCAGGCTCAGCAGGAAAAAACATCATGAGTGATTGATGATGTCATGAAAGTCATGAGTGATTGATGGATGATGTCACAAAAGTCTTGATGTCATTAACATCATGAGCAATTTATGATGTCATGAACATTATGAGTGATTGATTAATATGAGCAACATCATGACTAATTGATGAATGATGTCATGAGGGTCATGAGTGATGATATGAATCATGAGTGAGTGACTAATGTCAGGCACATCATGAGGGATTGATGTTATGAATATCATGAGTGATCGATTGATGATGTCATAAACATCATGAGTGAATGATTAATGTCATAAACGTCACAAGTAACTGATGTCATGAGTGTCCTGAGTGATTAATGACATGTGCATCATGAGTAATTGATTGATTCCATGGATGTCATGCGTGATTGAAGGGTGATGTCATGAATGTCCTTAGTGATTGATGGATGATGTCATGAGTGTCCTGAGTGATTAATGACATGAGCATCATGAGTGATTGATGTCATGGATGTCATGAGTGATTGATGGGCAATATCATGAATGTCCTGAGTGATTGATGGATGATGTCATGAACATCCTGATTGATTAGTGATGTGTACCATCCACAGTCATGGGGGAGCAGGTGGCAGCCACATGCCATTCATCTATGATGTTTGGTGTAATCCCCTGAAATGAATGAATACTTCCACACAGTGAGACTTCAGATTCCGTATTATCCAAGATGACATACATTTGGAAGTTTGAGATTTATCCTAAAACTCACCTTGTTCTGCAGAATGAGGTGAAGGAGCTTGTTTTTTTAAGGGCCTAGACTCCTGAAGCATTATGGCGAGCAAAAATATAAGTGACAGCACGTCACTTCAGAGAAGAGAAAAGGGCATGCATGAAGAGATACAGATTGAGACTCGGTTACCTGAAGGGATGGAAATGGCTGTCACGGAAACTCTCCTGAGGGAGGCTGTTACCCAGGGTTTCTGACTGAAGGGCACCTCTTCTGTCATACATCTTTTGAATGAGGGAGAAGAAATCTCCAGATCCTTCCAGAGTGGCTCAGGGCTGATACTGTTTCACACGCCTTCAGAGCGCTGGATCAACAGTGTAAGCAGGCGTACCCTTTGCATGATCCCAACATAGGAATTAAATATTCTACTGCTGCTCAAATTATTTGCTAATAACTCATGCCTAACCATAAATGAGTAGTCCCAGAGCTAGAAAAATAATACATAGTGTGCATCTTCATTGATAAAACGGTATTATTAGCCTCAAACATGTAGGGTGCTATTAACTCCCAACAGCAAATTTGAAAGCAAATGGTTTGGTTCTACAAACTAGTTAATCCTCTAGACATCTCTTACATCAAAATTTCCAAGGAATTAACCTCAACTGCCCTTTTTAATTTTGAATTTGTCTAAGTGAATGTTTAGAACTGGTTTGAAGCTCCTTGGAGCATTGCTGGTGTGTTTGTAAGAACATCTGTTCAGTCTCTCAAACATTTGGAGCCATTCCCTTTGAGGCTGCATGAACCAAGAACAAGGAGAAGGGTTCTCAAGGCAGGTTATATTGTTAGTGTAAGTGACATGAATACTTTGGAACATGTCACACTCTTCAGTAAATGCTGCCAGGCACCAAGCAAACCACTCATATTCCTCCTCAGTAACAACCAAACATCTCCCATGGAAAAGAAGCTTCTCACTTTCCCACTCGACACCTCTCCCATTCCCGGGCAGTGGCAGGTATGCTAAACCTGGTACCAGCATGACTTTCTACACTGGAGGCCATGTCCTGCAGTGTTTTACCTGAAATGTCCATTAAAAGTAAATAATGGGGCCAGGCACGGTGGCTCACACCTGTAATGCCAGCAGTTTGGGAGGCCGAGGCAGGCGAATCATCTGAGATCAGGAGTTCAAGACCAGCTTGGCCAACATGGTGAAACCCTGTCTATACTAAAAATACAAAAATTAGCCGGGCTTGGTGGCACATGCCTTTAATTCCAGCTACTCAGGAGGCTGAGACAGGAGAATCACTTGAACCCAGGAGGCAGAGGTTGCAGTGAGCTGAGATCGTGTCATTGCTCTCCAGCCTAGGCAACAAGAGTGAAACTCTGTCTCAATAAATAAATAAAAAAATACAACCCAATAAATAATGCCTCTAGAAGGTGTCTATTTCTTTTATCCTTGTTGCCCCTGCTCTGGGTAATAAAAGCCGTTTTGTTACTGGTCAGTTTTCCTGTGAGATTTCCCACTAACCAGTTCACCTTGCTTCTGCCTGAATATGACCAGATGGTATTTCCTAAAGAATATCTCTCTTCAAAATGGCTTCCAGAACACATACGTTTCTCTTTTTCCTAAGTAAAATGATAGAAGAAATAAAAAAAATTAAAAAAAAAAACAAAACAGTGCCACTGGGCCACTAGGAAGGGGCCCCAATGGACTAGAATGTGGAAGAATTTTTGTAAAGTTAACATAAATGGTTCACTGTGAAAGTGAAAGCCAGACACAAGGGAGTGTAACACAGTTGGCAAAAAACATGATTATAAAATGAAGACCAAAAAGAAGTTTGTTTTTTTAGAATTCTGAACTGTGGAGCACCTGTCAGAGTAGACGCTGCCGCCTCCCCCATTTTTGCCTCTAAGACAAAAGGAGACTTGGCCAGGGAGACTTCCAGAGTGGACGGTGGGGCTGGAAGGGGAGCTGCACCGCAGGTGGCCACAAAGCCAAGGCCCCAAGCACTGCAAGAGGCCCCCTCACCCCTCATCACTGCCCTGTCTCCACTTGCATCGGAATCCGCATTCATGGAGGGAGCAGCTCTGTGGCTGCCGAAGCCACATGCCCACAGCCTGGGCCCCACCTGCACGAGAGAATAGACAATGGGGTACCACTGCAGCACACAGGACACGCGAAAGGGAGGCCTCAGACCGAGCACCTGGGAAGGAAATTCCTGGAGAAACATTTTAAAGATGTTGTCCATTTGCAGCAGCCAGACCGACTGTAAATATCCTCTGAGAGATTCCAGAAGGCATCACCTTTACCACACAGCTGCTGTGAAAATGAAGGAAGCTGACTGCTCAAGACTTACAATATTTACAAAACAAATATTTTTAAATTCAGAAGAAGAACTGAATAGGTAGGGTAGTCGAATACCCCAGTTGCCCCCAAAAGCCTGGATCACGCTGACGTAAATGAATAAGGCCTCTTAATTATTTCTAGTGCTTCTTCCCTTCACTTCCTGAAGTATTCTTGTTTGGTCAAAATTATGAACAGAACAACACCAAAAAGTGCCCTAGAAAATACAACTGAAGGGCTTCCCAGAAGACCTGAGAACTGGATAAAGATGAACATTTAAAAACTTGAGAGCTATGAAAAATAGATCCAACAAATGTAATCTCTTAGTAGAGGCTTTAGAAGGAGAGACTGGGGAGAAGGAAGGGGAAAACTAAACCAAGATACGATGGAAAAAACTTTCCCCACACTTTTGAGTCATTAGGCAAAAAAGACCTAATGAGTTAATTCTAAGAATTTTGGAAAAGAGCTAATGATAGATACCTCCTAATAAAACTTGACAATTCAAGTTCAGAAATTACATAAGATGACAGGCCAGGCACGGTGGCTCACGCCTAACTGCACTAACTAATTTAATATAGACTGGTCCCATGAAACGTGTTCTTCATGTTTACTGAAAGCATATTCTTAAGGCCAGCGTTGGGGATGCCCTTCTGGCTATTGTACTTCAAGATGTTCTCTGCAGAGGGTCATTTGGAATAAATTTTCTTCTGGTCTCAACACCAGGAGTGGTTGAGCTTCTCATAACCTATCTAATGGGCTGTGAGTCGTGTTCCTCTACCCTGTGTTGGCTGCTAGAGAGCTTAGCATGAAATGTGTGGCATATGTGGGTAGGTCTTTATAGCACACATTTTATATTTTACTTGTTTTCCTGATTTCTTTTCTTTTTTTCTTCTTTTTACATTGTTCTGATAGTCTCACCTACTCATTTTAAGCTTATTTCATTTTTATCTGTGCATTCATATCATCCTTATCTGCCTTCAGTTCTTTTTGCCACTAGATCCAACATGGATAGACCAATAATAGATGGGAGGGAAATGACTGACCAATTGATTGGCGGGTAGATACATATATCTACCTATTCCAAGTGAACACATAGACTTTCTTGGCAACTTTATATGTGTCTTCTCTATTACTTCAGCGGGAAGTATTGGTGCCTGTGGATAAAGTTTTAGGGAGCCAGATTTCAATTTAACATAAAGAAAAAGTCACCAAGGTCCTAACCATCATTGTATAGATCTCACTGTGGGTAATATATGGACATACGGTGAAGGTGGGCATGCCAAACCGTCGTCCCAGGAGTTCTCCAGGCAGAACCTAGATGACCAGTGATAGGCACGTTTTTGTAGGATCCCTGTTTGGATTATTTTGGGCTAGATGGACTAAGGTCCTTGCCAGTTTAAGAGTCTGTGACTGTTCTTCTCTGACTGACTCAATAGAGCAGCTTCAGGGCCCATTGCAGCACCCAGGCAGATCTGCCACCTTCTCTAAAGATCTTGTGTCTCTGGCTCCATGCAATGGTGCTGATGGTAATAATAAAAAACCAAATGCATGGAGAGATACTAAAGTGCATTCTGAATAATCATCAAAATTCATTGGATCTATGAAGTCAAAATTTAATATTCTGCAAACTTTGTTAAATTGCCTATTTTGAAAAGTTGATCTTTGTCAGCCACTCAAGACAAAGTCAATTCCATTCTTCTCCTTAGTGGCTGTTGTGAAAAGTCTGTTTCTTAGTTGTGGATCAGGAAACAGTGCTGCTTGACTAGAGGATTCCTCGCCTTACGCAAAAACTGCTGACACATTTTGGTCAACAGTAAAATACCTATTCATCTCTTCCACCCATATTTCAAAAGTAGATAACTTATTCTTTAAGGAACTTTTGTTGTTGTTGTTGTTGTTGTTTCGTTTGTTTGTTTGTTTTTTGAGACAGAGTTTCACTTTTGTTGCCTAGGCTGGAGTGCAGTGGCAAGACCTCAGCTCACTGCAACCTCTGCCTCCCAGGTTCAAGCGATTCTCCTGCCTCAGCCTCCCAAGTTGCTAGGATTATAGGTGCATGCCACCATGCCCAGCTAATTTTGTATTTTTAGTAGAGACAGGGTTTCACCATGTTGGCCAGGCTGGTCTCGAACTTCTGACCTCAGGTGATCCACCTGCCTCGGCCTCCCAAAGTGCTGGGATTACAGGTGGGATCCACCGGACACTGCTAGGAATGTTGTCTTAATGCTTAGTAAAATGAATTATAAGAGGTGGGAAGTATTTACCAGCTCCTAACAAAAGTTTCTACTTTAGTAATGAAGACATAAAAGAATCACTCCCAAACTTAATTATTGATGCTAATGAGGAGGAAAAAGATGAGAGAAAATCAGGTGCTTCCCTGACTGTGCATTTCTGCTTCAGCAATTCCCTGTTGTTTAAGAAAAAAGTGGCAAACACAGGTGCCCACTGCAGCCAGAAAGGAATGGAAATGAGTGAGCCCCTCTTTGTGTCATATAATGGAGGCCACTGGAGAGAACCCCCGGTCTCTGACAGGAGCCATTGTGACTCAGCTCTGGTCAGTCATTGCCATTCAGAAATTGTTAGATTTCCAGTTCTTCCAGTATTTCGACAGAAGTACAAAATCCATACTTTCATATAAAAATCTGATTTTTAAATGTTGACAACCCGTTACAATTTGAAAAATATATCTTTTGGCAAAACGAAACACCTGCAGACCACATCTGGTCCATGGGTGACCAGTGAGTGGTGTTCACTTGAATCAATATACCAGATGGCCAAAGAGAACTTCTTCCTGTTCTCAGCCTCACTTACAAGCTACTCACTGGGTCATTATGAAATCACTAAAGCTTACGTAATCAGAGGGAGCTCTAACAGAAGTGGATGTGTCTTAAGGATCCAACCTGGACACTCAGGAATCCACCATACTTTTTACACTGATCTGTATGTAAGACGATTTTAAATCTACCTGTATTGAATTCCAAGCTATGCAACACAGCTGAGTAAGACAGCGTTCATAGTAATACATTTCTCCACTTTGGCTTGCATAAATTGTCTTCCAAGAAAAGGGATATTTGTCACTTGTTGTACCAGCTGTCAGTCAGTCTTCTCTTGATGCTCTGGGAAGCTCTTTGGCCTCCTCAGTGCCTTCGTCACTGACGTGAGCATCTGTCTGTGTGGGGAAGAGAGAATGCTGTCACGACAGGGATTGTGGTGACTGTTGAGTCTGCGTTTGCTGCCTCCGTGTTGAGGAAACCAGGGCCCCGGACTGCCCATGGCTAGTTAAGAGGGGTCAGGACCCCGTGCCCCTACTGCCACGCCGCTGTTTCTCCAGTGTCGGTCTTCTCATTCATGTTCTGGTTAGTTCAGTAGCAGGTCACTGAGGCTTTCTGTGCTTGGCACACAGCACATGGAGAAGGAACAGGAAACCAGCCTGCAACATTGGCTAAGGGAAAGGTAGAAAACAGAGATCAGGGTCACACATTGATTCTCACAAGGCCTGTTGGTTTCATGAGGACTGGTTTTATAGCTTCTCAAACCACGGCTAGCTGACATCTAGGTGAGAAGATAGCAGATAGTGACTCCAGCCACTCATCCCACCACCCAGAAACTTATATCCTAGTGAGTAACTGCAGAGGAATCTCCAAAGGGAATTGCTTCACCCCACATTTCACAAACGCAAACCCGTGATCATTACAAGAATGGGAGCTGCGACTAATCATAAGAATTGTGAGCAGTTCCAATTCTGCACATTCTGAGTTTGCCATAGTGCGTGAGTTTAATAAATATTTGATGCCTTCAAATAGGAACAAGGAGTTTTATGGATACAAAATGTGTCTTAAGTAACTGTTGAGAAAAGAAATGTTGGCTTAGCTTTAGAGAAAGTCTCTGTCTTCCTATACCACTCTGTATTTTCTAGACATTAAATTGGATGTATATTCTTGGTCAATATCCCATAGTAAAAATGGGATTTTACTAATGGGATTTTACTGGTATTACTCCCCGAAAATACTAGTGTGGGTGACATTTTGCTTTGTAATCCTGATTCCCGGGCCAGTTTCCCTGTTGTCTTCCCAACTGTCTGCTAGCTGAATTGTTCAGTGGTTATTATTTCACAGACTCATGGAGATTCACAAGCACCAAGATGTCCGTTTCTCCACCAACACCCAGAGGCTTCTTGAGAACTTCCCGGTGATGAAAATTGAGAGGGTTTCTATGTGCTAGAGCTACCTTCTCCTTGGCGCTGTTGTCTAACAGCAACGACACAGCCTAAATAGAGCAGAGAAGGGAGAGATTCGAATAATGAATTAGAAAAAACTCCTTACAAAGTGCTTTCTTCAAGAAATGTGGAACCAAAGAGGCCTACAGCTTTGTCTCTTAATGGAGATAAAGTAGAATCATCCGTATGCTTAAAATAGTCACATGCAAAGAAAAATGAACAGAGACATCTGGCTAAATGTTACGTCTGCTTTCACTTTCATTAATTTTCTTTCCCAGAAGAAGGTATCAGTTACTGTTAGATAGCTGTCGAATGATACACCACTTTAAACACATTTTTAAAGCCACTATTTCATAGTTTGTAGCTGTAAGTCCATCAGAGTGAGACAACATGAACATGAATATGGAGAACCTAGAAACACAACATAGCATCCATCATAGTAGACATCATTTCCTAGCACATAGTTTAAGCTACGTTGACAAGAAGTGTCTGAAGTTTTTATTACTTGTTTCTACTTAGAATGGTAATATATACTATTTTGAAATCAGGTGTTATGGGCATATGAGATATATAATCTATATTGAAATCCACCCCTTCCCAGACACATGCGTACACACACACACATGCACACATGCACGCACATGCACACACACACAGGCACACGCACGCACATGCACACACATGCACACGCACACACACATGCACATGCACACACGTTAAGACACCCACTGGATTTTGAACATCTCAATCAGCTCTTCCCCATTCTCAATCTCGTTCTTATCCTTTTTTTTTTTCCCCCCTCTTCCTCCTCTCCCCTCCCTTCTCCTTCCCTTCCCTTCTTTATTCTTCTGGCCAATTCAGTCTCAGAGCCTTTAGCTCGGTGAAGACAGGTGGGCATCTGCACAGAGAAGCAGCCCTGCACGGGCTGCCTGAGCTCAAGCCAGGAGGTGGGGGCATCTGCCCGCCTGGGAGCACCTGGGCTGTAGAGTCAGCCCTGGGCAGGAAGAGGAGGGTGTCGGCGCAGAGGGGCGGCCTGTCGTGGGAAGTCAGAGCCTGGGAAGAGTAAGGGGTGCATCTCTCAGAAAGGGTGGCCCAGTGGGGGTGTCCAAGCCCAGGGAGAGTGAGGAGGGGGTGTCTCCCAGAAAGGGCAGCCTGGTGGGGGTGCCCAAGCAGAGTGAGAAGGGGGCATCTCCTAGAAAGAGTGGCCCGGTGGGGGTGTCCAAGCCCAAGCAGAGTGAGGTGGGGGTGTCTCTCAGAAAGAACAGCCCGGTGAGGGTGTCAGAGCCCAAGCAGAATGAGGAGGGGGTGTCTCCCAGAAAGGGTGGCCTGGTAGGGGTGCCCAAGCAGACTGAGGAGGGGGTGTCTGCCTGAAAGGATGGCCCGGTGGGGGTATCGGAGCCCAAGCAGAGTAAGGAGGGGGTTGTCTGCCAGGGGAGGTAGCAGTGGTGGTGATGAAAATGTCTTAGACTCGGGAGCTAGATCAAGTAAGAACAGTAAAGATAATGAAAACCCAGTTTCCTCCTGTTGGGGATGGAGTCACACATATAGGCAGGTGGAAACTGCAGGCACACCTGCGTGGTGCTGGACTGGATCTGGGGGGAGTGGGGGGAGTCCCCGGCTTTCTAAACGCAGCACTGAACTTCCACCTGAATCTTCCTGGGACTATTTGCAGAACTCGAATAGGATGTGAGGATTAGCTTGTGGGAGTGCACCCGTGTTTATTTCCTGAGTGTAACGGTAATGCTGGGGTTCTGTAGGAGAACACCTTGTTTGTAGGAGACACACATCCCCAAGAGCATTTGGGGAAGGTGAGGCATCAGCTCAGGGATCCCTTCTCAAATGCTTCAGGGGGCAAAGTCCTTTGCCCTGTACTTGCAGCTTTCCCTAAGTTTGGAGTTACGGTAAAATTTTTTTTTAATTAGATAAAATTTTACAAAAATGCATAAACTGTGTGCCTGGCAAAGTAATTGAGCATGAAGGTCACTAGCTTCAGGTTGCAAAGTGCTCTTCCCTGCTACCAAGCATGCAGCCACCGGCAAATGACAAAGTCTTATTCTCAAAAACTTAAAAAGTTTTCTAAAGAAATAGCTGCTAAAGAAAATGAGAAGCCAGATAGAAAAGGCATTGACTAGTTTATTCCTCTCCATTTGAGACCTTTTCATCGTCTCTAATATATTCCAGTGGACTATATTAAACACCTGCGCAGATAGAATGTGTACATGTTCTAGTAATCAGTATATTTGTTTCATGAAGGTCATTATACTAGAATATGATCATTGTAGTTCAGGGGGAGAATCTAAACATGTTTCCCTGGGCTCTGACCCATGCAGATGTCAGTACGCCTCCACAAGGGCCATCTTCCAGGTTAACAGGTTACACTTAGCTCAGCTTTAAGACGGCCATAAATCTTAAAATTGTGGCATACTGACTTTCATTTCAGAATCAATTCTCAATAGCCTACACACCTCAGAATTTGTTTTTTAGTTTTTCAGTCCTACTTTCAATTATTTACAGTACCCTGAACATCAAATACAGTCTCGGTCTCATACCTTTGTCAGTCATGCTATCATCAAGAATGCAGTTAATTGTATTTGTAAATGCCTGATTATAATTGACATATTTATATTACTAAAACACCAATGCATTTGCCACATGCTAGAAGATAAGTAAAACAGACCGAGAGGCTGGGCGCAGTAGTTCATGCCTGTAACCCCAACACTCTGGGAGGCTGAGACAGGCGAATTGCTTGAGCTCAAGAGTTTGAGACCAGCTGGGCAACATGGCAAAACCCTGTCTATACAAAAAAAAATAATAAAAATACAAAAATTAGCTGGGCATGGTGGCATGCATCTGTAGTTTCAGCTACTTGGGAGGCTGAGGTAGAAGGATTGCTTGAACCTGGGAGGTCGAGGCTGCCGTGAGCTGTGATTGTGCCACTGCAAGCCAGTCTAGGCAACAAAGTGAGACCCTATAAGAAAGAAAAAGGAAAGGAGAGGAGAGGGGAGGGGAAAGGAGGGGAGGGGAGAAAGAAGGGAAGGAAAGAAAGCAGGAAAGAAAGAGAAGGAAGGAAGGGAGAGGGGAAGGAAGGAAGGGAGGAAGGAAGGGAGGGAGGGAGGGAAAAAGAAAAGAAAAACAGACCAAGATATTAGCAGGAAAGGGACTGGATTTCCAGCAAATTGGGAGTCAGCCCAGGAGTAATACCGGCTCACTGGCCAACAACAATCAGATGGTTCTTGGCAGTTGGGGGTTGGCTGGCATCATACGTAAGAGCATCAGGCTCAGCCAGATGGGAACTTTGAGGTTCCTGTGATTAGCCTGGTAATTTTTTTTTTTTTTTTTTTTGAGACGGCGTCTCACTCTGTCGCCCAAGCTGGAGTGCAGTGGCCAGATCTCAGCTCACTGCAAGCTCCGCCTCCCGGGTTCCCGCCATTCTCCTGCCTCAGCCTCCCGAGTAGCTGGGACTACAGGCGCCCGCCACCTCGCCCGGCTAGTTTTTTGTATTTTTTAGTAGAGACGGGGTTTCACCGTGTTAGCCAGGATGGTCTCGATCTCCTGACCTTGTGATCCGCCCGTCTCGGCCTCCCAAAGTGCTGGGATTACAGGCTTGAGCCACCGTGCCCAGCCTAGCCTGGTAATTCTAAGAGGAACTGCAGACCACTTGCCATAGCTAAGATGCTTCCTCCGTCCTGCTCAAAGCCCTCCCACCCTTCACCGCCACCAAACACCATCTCCACTCCTCTTGTGGCATCGAAGGCCCTCCACGATTGAAAGTCAGCCTTCCAGAAGTGCCTCCTGTGGTTCTGCTGCACAGACCACCCCCGGGCCCTTTCTGTTTGCTGTTCAAGTCTCAAGACTGCCTGTGCCCACCCTTTGCTGCGCCCTTGCCGCTGCCGTTCCCACCACCTGATAGCTTCTTGCCAGTCTTTCAGGCTGTCAAAATCCTGATCTTTTAAAATTCTTTGGTTCATCAGCTTTCTAAGTATTTCCTGAGCAAGTATTAAATGATCTTGATTTTTTTTTTTTTAGTCTTCTGGCTACGCCTTTGAACAGTTTTTCCTGTCTCTGTCTTTTTCATCTCAGAAATCCACATTTTCCGCTGCCTTTTTTCTGACCACCTGTTGGGTCCTTACCCCCTTTCCGTCTGGCTTCCTCTCTCCCGGGCTTGTCCACGATGGCTCTTCCAAAGTCACTGCTCAGCCACTAATTGCCACAAGTTCCAGGAAGAGGCAGAGCAGAGGCCAGGCCAGGAGGCAGGAGTCGCTCAGTCAGGGGGCACTGGGGGGCCGTGCAGGGGCAGTTTGGTCCAACAAAGAAGTGCTTCAAGGAGAATAGTAGAAAATCAGTTTGGAAAGATAGATTGAGATAAGTAGAGATGTATGAACTTTGCAACCATAGATAATTGTAAATAATGTCCACTGTATAGCCCTAGAACAATTTGACTGTCCAGTGGAGAAACCTCACCAGCAAGGTGGTTTCTTGAAGAAAAGGAAGTTTGCCACACAGAAAGCCCCAGCTGGTTCTGAGCAAAGGGTGGCGCCTGGACCAAGAATCAGGGCATGAACTGGCCTCCTGGGTTGTCCCGGCCTTAATCGTACTTAATTGTACAGGCAGCATGCAGGGTTGCTGCTCACAGCCTGTTTCTACTATCTCTACGTCCACATTTTAAAGACATCTCCAGGTACACACCGTGCACGCCCCGTGGAGAGGAGGCATTTGCATTTCCACCCCTCCGATAACTGCTGGTGCCCAGTTCACGTTTCAAGTATGAGTTCCTTCATTCTATGACCAGGCTTAAGATCCTTTTGGTAGATGAACTGGATGTTTACATCCATTATTGCTGGACGGCCACAGAAGCGATTCTCGCAGCGTGGTTGTAGCCGTGAACCCTCTCCAGGAATCTTTACCGCGGACTTTGTTTCTGCCTCTCACTGTCCAGGCCCAGGAGACCGTGTCATCCCTATGGTGAGTGGGCCGCCCTCCTTCACCCTCAGAAGCTACCCTGCCCCATCCTTAGCCCTGCCTTAGGAAAAGGACCACAGACCTCTCCATCTGGAAAGACAAAGAAACCGCAAGGATGAATCCACACCAATCCACGACCCATTGTCCACCGTGGAGAGCTCTCCGGGCAGCCTGCCGCCAAGGGCTCTCAACAGCAGCCAGGAGCCAGACGCACGAGGCTGGGAGTGGCTTTGATGAGATCTTCAATCATCGCTTGACCACACAGGCCACAGTGCTATGGTAGAAACCCTCCCTTCTCCAGCAGCCTCTAATGTAGGGTTACCTAGAATGTAGACAGAGCTGGCTAGAAATCTAAAAAGGGGAAAAAATACCTTTATTGCAAAAATTTTAGAAAGGAAGGCTGCTGAAAGGATGTTGATTCTTCTTAAGAAAACTTTCTGCACATCATCTTTGCATTTCTGTGCTAATTTCTACTGCAGTTTATTTTCTCATCCCAGCAGGTAGCAATTTCAGGTGACAGTTTCTGAATGTTACAAATGTTATTTCTTTTTTTTAAAAAAATTGCTTGAAATCAGACTTAGCAATCCAGATTCATTTTCCCATTTGGTATGAGTGGGAGCATTTTATTAGCCATAATCAAGTTTTCCTTTTCATGACAAGAAAGCTTACAGAGACCTGAGAACCACTCATTTACCACAGTGTTTCCCTGCGATTCATGGAACTGGGGAAACAAACCCATGTCTGTGCCTCCTGTGGCCTTACTGATTGTCAGAGAGTTCATCTTTTGTCCTGTCAGTTAGAGCAACAGTAGGAACCGAGCTGTGTAGAGTAAGCTGGTAGCTTGAGAGTCTGACAAATCTTTACAAAAATACAAAGGCTTCTGTGGCCCTCTCCTTCCTCACAAATTAAACCCACATGAAATAGTGTATTACGAGACTTTGCAAAGCAGAATGCAGTTCATCTTATTGAGAAAGCAAAACCCTGCCAGGTTGATTTCTTTCTCAGTAGCATCGGGACAATTTCAGGGAAGCCGCTGTCCCAGTGCTTCATTTCCCTAAAACAGGCTGTGACTCTTCCCTCCCTCTTGTGTTCAGTCCAGTTCCTGAGTGGCTGCCATATGCCAGGCAATGAACTGGGTGCTGGGGATCAATGCCTTTGAGGGGCTTGTGTTGGAGGGAGAGAGAGGTACTCAGGAGGGCTGTCCTTCACTGTGACAATGCCGGGACAGAGACATGCTCTGGGGCCTGGAGGACCCAAGGAATTCCACATCGAAGTGCCAGGGACTTTGCTGGAACCAACGATAAATACACATTTGCATGAAGAGGCATCGTGCTAGACCTGGGGAGTGACGGGCACACATGAAGTCTCTACCCAACAAACGCTCATGGGGCCACACCACTGGGAGCCTGGAAGCTGCTAGTAGCTCAGGAGCTCACCGTCTTCCTTCCCAGTAACAAAGTCACCACCCATTTTACAGATGAGAATATTAAGACACTCACTACGTCTCGCATGAGGGCACACAGCTGACCAGGGGCTGAGCCCACAGGAGAACTGGAGTTCCTTCCACATCTGCACACCCCAGCTGCCTGTGCGCGGTACTCTGCTCTCTCCTGTGCACAGAGAAACACCAACACTTTTGCTGACATGGTCCCAGAAATCTCTTCCACAGACCTAAGTGTGTTGAACCCTAGTGACGTCCTAGACACAAGAGGGCACTGCAGTACCGCACATTTGTGCTTCTCCTCGCAGGACGGTGATGGGTTCTGCAAGTGACTGGCAACTTCCCAGGGGAAGGTGTCGCCTCCAATGTATAAACCACACACCACATCGCTGTGGGGACACAAGGAATCAAGCCCTTCAGTTGGAGAAGTCTTTCTTTGGGACCCACTGTTTGGTAGATGCCAGGCAGAATGCCGCGTTTGCAGAGATGAGGACAGGGGCCCTGCCCTCAAGTAGCCCAACGTCTAGGAAAATGAACCCAACTGGGAAACCAGTCAAGGGACCTGGGCTTGGGGAAGGGACTAGCACGTGCTGAGAGCTCTGCTAAGTGGAGGCATCTCACTCATGCCATGCAAGCAGCCCGAGCTCCGATGCACACAGGAGCAGTGCAGGAGAGTGAGGGTCCCGGGGTCCCAGTGCCCTGTCAGCGTGTTGTCATAGAGACAGGCACACACATCCGGCAGGAGGAGTCAAAGGCAGAGGGTGACAAGGTGCTTAAGAAAGGCCATAAGGGCTGCAGGAAGCCAAGAAAAGGAGTGTTTGGTAACTGGTAAAAATGGGGTGAGGAGAGGAAAAGGCAGATAGCCCCTCATCAAGACGGAGCAAGAAGAAGTGACTTCTGTGTGCCTTGGCTGCCTCGTCTACAAATTTGGGATAGTCATAACCAGCCTTATACGGCTGATGAAGTGTAAATTACATATTATCTGAAACACTCAGAGCAGGACCTGTTGCTGGTAGACGGTGGTGATGCTGGCGGGGATGCTGACATTGATGCTGATGTCATCTGTCACTGTAGCTCCGACTCTAACTCCGTATCTCAGAGGTGGGGGGCTCCGGTCATTCGCACCAGTTTCCTGTCGTATGGGGAAAATTCACCTCTTGTTTCCGACACCTGGCGACATAAATTCACATAGCCACCAGTTAATAGCGGCCGATGAGTTTCCATTCTATGCCAAAAAGTTACACTAAAATGACCAAAGATTCTCATAGATAAAGGAAATTTGGGGGCAAAGGAAAATTATGTGGACAAAGGAGTTTTATTTTCTTTCTGGGTACAGGAGTCGGTGGTGGCCTTAGCAGAACTGGATATGGAAGACCTAGGCTGGTCCTGGACGGTCCTGGGGCTTCACAGATGTAGCTCATCTTCACGCAGAGAATAAGGACACCTGTCCTCCGAGTACTCATTGCCCAGAGAGGCCATCAGCACCATTTCCAAATAGAAACAAGATGAAGAAACAACTCAGTGATGAGTTGTGCCTTGCCAGGGTGGGCGGACACTCGGCCTCCCCTAACTTGTAAGCTAGCATCTGTCTCTGTCTCCCTAGAAATCCCAGCTGCCACTGAGGAATATTTACACTATTAACAACAGCTCCCAGCTGGGCATGGTGGCTCACGCCTGTAATCCCAGCACTTTGGGAGGCTAAGGCAGGTGGATCACCTGAGGTCAGGAGTTCGAGACCAGCCTGACCAACATGGTGAAACCCCATCTCTACTAAATACAAAAAAAAAAAAAAAAATCAGCCAGGTGTGGTGGCAAGCACCTGTAATCCCAGCTACTCGGGAGACTGAGGCAGGAGAATCACTTGAATCTGGGAGGTGGAGGTTGCAGTGAGCTGAGACCGTGTCATTGCACTCCAGGCTGGGCAACAAGAGCAAAACTCCATCTCAAAAAATAAAAATAAAAAACAGCCCCTATTTATTTCACTCTAATAAAGGCCAAGCACTGCAAAGAGCATCTATGTCACTTACCTTTTAGAAACGACACTGTTGTCCACATTTCACACGTGAGGAGAGGCAGACTCGGAGACTAGGGTTGCACGGTGGTAAGCAGAAGCACTAAAGAGTAAAGTGCATGGCCTTCACTAGATCCTGGCTGTTCTGCTGCTATGGGATCGTGCTGTTTATGGCAAAGAAGTAGAGTTGAATGTATTCATTGCAGAAATGATTATCATTTGTGGTCCAGAGACTGGAAGAGCCCCTTTTCTCTTTGATGTGATTTGGGGCCAGTTGTCTATGGTCTGGGAAAGATTCTAGCAGAGACACTGCCACAGGGCACCCCAGCTCTGGGAAGGTTTGTTCTGATAGTGACTGCTTCTGTGCTGTATTTCGCTGGCTTGGGGTGTCTGAAAATATAGTCTAAGTATGATATATACGGGAAAGGGAGAAAGGGAATGACTCAGACAAATAGGGTCAGTGTGCACCACATGGAGCTCTTCTGACATTACCTTAGGGCAGTGGACCCTAAGACCTACCTCTAGCTCCCTTTTGTGACTTATTTCCTCCAAAATTGTGTTAAAGTCCTAATGCCTAGGAAATAGGATCACTGTAGATGTAACTAACATGAGGCCATATTGGAGTAGGATGGACCCTGGATCTGATATGAGGGGTGGCTTTCCAAGAAGAGGAGAAGAGACAGACACAGGAGGCAGACGCTGCTGTGCGACATCAGAGGCAGAGGCAGGAAGGACAAGCCATGGACTGATGGCCCCCACCAGAAGCTGGAAGAGCTGCCGCCCTGCCCACACCTTCGTCTCGGACTTCTGGCCTCCAGATCTGTGAGACAATCCGTTTCTGTTGTTTTAAGCTGCCCGGTCTGTAGGACTTTGTTAGGACAGCCCTGGGAAACTGATCCAGTCCCCAAGTACTTACTCCTCCAAATCCTTCTTCAACCACCTACAATTCCTCTCTGACTTAAGGCCAGCTGACAAGGAACTTGCTTTAAATCATTACCTTGGCGCAGTGGACCCCAGAGTGTTTTGGTGCCTGGATTTTGTTAGAGACACAAATTATCAGGCCCCAATCACAAACGCATGGAGTCAGAAAGACGGGGCTGGTGCCCACCCGTGTCCACTTTAACAAGCCGTCTGGGTGATGCAGATGCAGTTCAGAGACTGAGAGCCCGGCGTGTACAAAAATGCCCATTCTTTGCTTCCAAGACACATTTTCCTATTTTCATCTTCTGAAATCGGAATGCATCTTAGACAATCTCTGTAAAATCTTATGATTAATAAATCAGTGGTTCATCTTACAGTTGGGGCTGTCTCAGAATCGATGAAAAAGGACTACAACCTCCACCTGCTATGCCTGTGAGTGCTGCTTTGTTTCAGAAAGCGGCCTCTGATGGTGCAAAGGATCCCTGTGATTTTGAAGTGGTTTGTGTCCCAGCAGTGAGCACTGTAATGAGCACCTCAGGCACACTGTGACCTTCAGGAATGTTCCTCCGAGGCTCCCAAACCTTCCCTTCGTTTATGATGCACCAAAGCTGGCCTGGGGCCTCATCTCTGGGTCTCACTTCTGTTTAATTACCCCGAGCTTTGTTTCTGCTGCCTGCCCGCCCGCCGGCCGCCTGCCGCCCAGCTTTCAGAAGCATCTCGGGGTCTGGAGGCATTACTTCGAAGATGCAGCCCCTTGCGTGGAGGGGAGGCCCCTGGCTGGGGGAAATATGTGTTTGGTCGACGTGTTTTCTTCTGTCTCCTCTGCCAGTATTTTCTTCTGAAGCACACAGCACTGCCTCACCCGTGCCAACCCACCTGGGGAGCTAAGCCTCCAGATGCAAATAGTGTGCAGTTTGGAGGCTGCTGTTTGAGGCCCAACAGCTGTTCTGTCACACTTTCACAACACGGTTATTAAAGCAGGAGAGAAGTGATTAAAAGTGTCACTTGTGCGGCTGTTCGAATTATATTTCCACTTCCTCTCCACAGAGCATTCATTAGGTGTTACAAAAATATTTCATTGTGGTGTTTTACTTCATTAATTTTGTTTAAATTATTCTTAATTGCTCACTGACATGACAAAAAATGAGGAGGAAATTGGGAGGAAGAGATTTTATTTTAACAACAAAAAAACTGTAAAGGGTGAATTTTATTTATTTTGATTTTGATTTTACTTCTTTTAAAGAGGAGTTTCTCACTTGTCACCCAGGCTGGAATGCAACGGTACGATCTCAGCTCACTGAAACCTCTGCCTCCCTGGTTCAGGTGATTCTCCTGCCTCAGCCTCCCAAGTAACTGGGATTACAGGTGCCCGCCACCATGCCCAGCTAATTTTTGTATTTTTAGTAGAGACAGGGTTTCACCATGTTGGCCAGGCTGGTCTCGAACTCCTGACCTCAGGCAATCCGTCAGGCTCAGCCTCCCAAAGTGCTGGGATTACAGGAGCGAGCCACCATGCCCAACCTGAATTTTAGTAATGACTCCTGGGCTGGTGTGGGCATGACTGTGGCCAACATGCACATACACATGCACTCACATGTGTGCTTATTCACACACCTGCATGCACACACACACGTGTGCATAAGGCACATTCACACATGCATGCACACATGCACACACACATGCATGCATACAGGCACATTCACATATGCATGCACACACATACACACAAACACATGCACACACACATACATGCATATAGGCACATTCACACATGCACACACACATGCATGCATACAGGCACATTCACACATGCACACAAACACATGAACACACACGCATGCATAACGCACATTCACATATGCACACACATGCATGCATACAGGCATATTTGCACATACATGCACACACATGCACACGTGCATGCATAAAGCACATTCACACATGCATGCACACAGACACATTCACACATGCATGCACACACATGCACACATGCATGCATAAGGCACATTCACACAGGCACACACACATGCATACATGCACATTCACACATGTATACATGCAGACACATTTACGTGCATGCACGCAAACACACATGGGATGTGCATTTGGGATGGGCTGGAATTGAGCGCCTAGGAGCCACAGTTCACCCCAGTGCTGAGCCAGCTCTGGGGGTGGGGGCAGGTAGAGTGTGGGTACCAGCATGGGAGTATTTTTCTGTCCCTGGGCCAGTGATAGAATTTGTGGCAATTTCTGGTGGGTGATGCGCTCTTCCTTGTTACTTTTTCCTCCAGTGGTCTTGGATAGCATGGCCCTTTGTCTTCTGAAAGAATGAGACTTTGTGTTCCGCTTTCAACTTAAATCTGACAAAATCTCTGTATTTCTTTCACTTCCACAGCTGGTATGGAGGGGAAACTAAACCACGTTTAGTACAAGTATCTATTAGTACAAGTATCATTGCCCATTTCTTTCCTTTCTCTCCCCAGTATTGGTGAAGTTTTCTAGAACAATGATTAGCCAAGACCCAACATCTGTGTTCATTTCTTTTTTTCTCACTTCCTTTTCTGTCATTTCCATTTCAAAGCTAAGAAAATAAGACTTTTATATTCACATTCCCCCAAGAGATCTTACATTTTTAAAATTTGTTCATTTAGTTTAAAAACTGAGTAGGCAGGGTCTCCACTTGCAGGGCACTCTGGGGACCCAGCAGCCACATTAGGATGCTTCTCGGGTCCTGAGGTTTGGTTGATGGCACTCCATGTTCACGAGGATGGGAATGCAAGGAGAAAACAGTAAGCATAATGAGAGCAGTAAAACAATTCTTAAATAATTCATGGAACTAAGAGCTTCCAGCTAGAGGATGTCAGGAATGTTTTTAGATTCATAGAATGTTAGAGCAGAAAGAAGTTCCAAGATCCGCTAATCCAAATGTTTTCAAACTTGTTTTAAGCCACAGAGCCCCTTCTTCAAAAGGAAACTTACTGGGAAGCCCAATATGGAAATAGCAGCTACTCAAGAGACTCTTGGGACTCGCTTTGAAGATCTCTGACCAGTTCTGTTGCTGCATCTTGCAGATTAAAGAAATGTAGGGGCAAAAAGGTTAAGTAATAAGACAAGTCTGCTTGAAGGGAATAAAAACAAATTGCAGCAAGAGCCACCGTGGAACAGCACAGAACATGTACATGGCTTATGTAAGTAGGTATTTGCAGGGGCTTCTGTGCAAGATGCCCAGGACCCCAGCGGGATGCCTTCAGGAGTGGAGATGGGATGGAAAAGCTGGGCAGACTCTGGAAGGCAGCCAGGGTGCTGGCCCATAAGGACGCTTGTGCGAGACCGGATAACGGGAGGCTTTGTGTGTGCACCTGGAGAACAGAGGTGCCTCCTTATAAGTGACCTCCCTGGACTTTAAACATCTCACAAAATGTGGAGCCAGTTTTCAGGACAATGGCGCATCCGGTTGTCTGGTGGGTCCCTCGGGGTAAAGAGGATGGAAGACTGGTGCTCAGGAATGCCAGTGGCTCATACCTAAGAACAAGTGTTAGGAACAGACCAGTTTTCATCGTGAACAGGATTTCGGTCAAAGAATACTCCTGTTGTTGGGGCTTCTTATCCGTCTTTCTTGAAGGGTCTTCTGCTAACCCCACCAACCTTCTCAGCATATGCCCATTTGTCCACAAAGCCCCAGGCAACAGAGTGAATGGATGTTAAGAGGTCCTTGATGAAATAGTAATAAGAACAAGAAATATAGATAAGAATGCAAATAATAACAATACTAGACACACCTACTGAGGGGTTAGGAGGTCATGGCACATTCTAAGCATTTGATGTGTGTTACTGTGTGATGTTCAGAACAGCTCTTTAAGATGAGTGGTGATACCATTTCCCTTTCACAGATGAAGAAACTACAGACCAGCTGATTCAAGTAACTTGCCTAAGTTTACTGAGCTAGCAAGTGGTGCAGCCAACATTGAACACTCAGGTTTACTTTTACTGAATGATAAAGAAATAGACTCACACAGAGAGCAAACAGAGCCCAGTGGGTAGAGGACTGAGTCTGTGGTCAAAGTGCCTGGCTTTCAGTGCTACCATTACAGCATACAGCTCTGCCTCAGTTTATTTATCTGTGAAATGGGGACATAGCGCCTCTTCCATGGGGCTATGTTAAGGAATGAATGAGTTTGTGCATGTAATGCCCTGGGACACCGTGGACATGATGAGCGGGGCGGGGTTGTTAACGGTTGTTGTTGTTGCCGTTACTGTTATTCCAGTGGTGCCACGGAGGAGGGAGGAGGCAGAGAGGCACCACAGAGAAGACGCTGGGGCTGAATCTTGAAGACTATGTAGAGGTTTAGCAGGAAGACTGGGAGGGAAGAGCGGGTGCTCAGGCGAAGAACAGCACAGCCCCCACGCAGGAATGAGAAGTCCAAAATGCTGGGCCATGGTGTGTAATAGGTCAGGTCTGCAGAGGTCTTGTATTTCATGTCAAGGGTTTAAAGCTAAGCCTCTGGACGGTGGAAATAACTGGAGGTCCCAGTCAGAGGAGTGCCGCGCCAGAACTGTGTGTAAACCCTCGGGCGGGAGAGTGGGGGACAGCGCTGAGAACATTGGCACGGAGATGGGAGGTATTTAGCAGGCACAGTGAGAGGAACTAGTGAGGAATCAAGAGTGGAGGTTAAGAGAGGCCGAAGCGTGGAAGGACTTCCATTCAAAAAGCGGAGTTTGCTTGTGCTACATCCTCGAGTCCAAAAAGAAAAGCAGGTGATTTTGTATCTCAGGTAGTGCCCACCAAGTGTCCGAAGCTTTATGGTTCAGCCCACCTAGTCATCCCCATTGCTTGCAGGTGGTGACATCTCCCACCTTACAGATATCTGAGAACAGAAGTCCCTACCCTCAGGACACACACCAGGCAGGTGGTCAGGGCGAGATGCCACCCACATCCCTCCACTCTGCTGTCACTCGGTGGACCAACCATCAGGGGATAAAGAGGAGGACGGGCAGCAACCTCAGCCTCCATGCAGACTGAGGAATCCACAGGAAGCAGAAGCCTTTCCAGTCCCCTCCTCACTGCAGTGACCTGTCCTGTGTCCAGGTCTGATCAGAAGTGAAGCAAAGATGGACTCCCCTGTAACCCGTGCTCACTGTGTTGATGAAGAGGAGCCTGAGTTTCTCGACACACCGTAATTTGTACATGCAAGCACTGTCTCGGGAAGCTGAGCATTTGTTCCCACGATGAGGATGTGCTCGGAAGTTTTTAGTTTTCCTCTTGGAAAACGGTTTTTACATTCCAGACTCCTAAGGAATGTACAACTTTTTACTTCTTAGTCTGCTTAACTGTTGGCAGTGTTACCTAATCATGAATTTTATCATACCTTCATTACAAAACTTGGTTTCAATGACCTTGTGCCTCTTTTCAAAAGCAAAGCTAACCTCTAACACAGGTAGCCTGCGATTTAACGCGCCACCGACTCGGAACTGACTCTACCAAGTGTGCAGCTTCCCAGGGCATGGGCACCATCCATGAATTATCCACCCATTCATCCTACCGGCGACTATCAGTTGGCAACTTGCTGTTAACAAATCAATGGATGATTTCCTAGGTGGGCCGCAAAGGGGTACAAAATAGGTTCCTAAGTTCCAAGTACAGTTGAAGAGATAAGACATAACTAGATCACTGGAAATCAAATTAGAACTTCATTGCTTGAATCGAAAGTCATTGCAGAACTTTGAGTCACAACATGGCAGACTGTGCTCAGTGCTCTGACAATCTGAGGGCCAGGGTCATACCAGAAGCTGTGAGAAGGATGCTGAGAAGGCCGGGAAGTGGGGCCACACACTCCATCCACAGTCTGGCTGCACCTCGGTCGGGGCGGACGAAACAGCCAGTGAGCGCTGCCCTTTTCCTCTGCAGGTTTTTGCCCACCCCACCCCGGCCACCCACAGCAGGCTTTGCCCCTCTGCAGGCTTTTGCCCCCCTGTAACCTTTTCCTCGCTGCAGGCTTGCCTCAGCTCACAAAACTGAAATACTGAATTCCTTCTTTCATACTTGGAATTCTGTGAATCACGTGAAACAACTGAAAACGTCACTCTAAGGGGCATAAAAGTGATGCTGTGAGTTCAATGCAGATAATTCCTAAAACCTAAGGCTTTTACGAATCAACGACTCAAAGGTGCAAGCTGAATTTTGGGAGTGTGCAGAGGACCTTTTCTTTTCTTCTTCTTTTTTTAATGATTGGGAAGGTTTCCCTTACTGAAAGTGCCTGTCATGAGCCCTGAGTGTCACTGGTAATGTCTAGAGCAAGAGGTTCCCTGTGACTGTAAAAAGCCAACGTGACATTTTGCCTTCCCATCATTTGTGAGCGTGTAAAACAGCCCATCCGCTTCCACGGCCCCCCTCGTGCCACGCTCCTCGGACTGCTGCATGGGAAATCGGATCACTTTCAAGTTCCCTGGACACATAAAATGGGATTGAAGCAAAACTAAATGCTGTGGGGCACGGCGTGGAGGGGCTGGGGGCAGCCTCAATCCCAGGTTTGATGTCAGCGATAACAAGGTTTCCAAATCAAACGGCAACAAAACCTGTCGGCAGTGTTGACTAGGAAATGCTGTCCTCGGAACAAATATTTTAATTATCCACAGTAGTTCTGGTAGCTTGGCTGGCTCCCTGTTTATTAGTATGATAATATCACCTCCATGTATAAACTTTTTGCATCAGGCATGCATAATGCATGAACGGGCAAATAAAGAGATCTGGAGCCTGTTCGCAGCGGGCCATGCCAATTATCTCGCACGGCCAGAGCCTGCCTCTGCTCGCAGCTGTTCTTTGAAACCATTCATCAATGCTGAGGCGATATCCGTGGTACCGGCCAGGCTCTTTGAATCTCCATTGTTTACATACTAGGAGTTTAGCTGCTGGTTGGAAATTATCTGTCACATAAACATCCTCTGAGGATACAGATGAGAGGAAGGGAGACAAGTGCTGTCTTTATGAATTTTTTTTATTTATTCTGATGACTTTTTTCTTTTACAGTTTTGTGTCCTTTTTAATTACTTCGTTTTCATCTGGAATTGTCACATTTCTCTCTCCAGTTGAGCAGGTGCAAATTAATGCTCTAAAATGACTGGGGCTGGAAACCAGAGGCACAGAGATAAATATTTGCTGTTCACACGTCTGTTGTATAATTCAAAGCTTTTCTTTTGGTAATCTGATTTTTTTGGGGGGGTCCCTCTGGCCACAGGATCTGTATGGGGGACAAACGACCTTATGTGTGGGTTGTGAATTCACTTACTTCCATTTGTTTCTTTTCTTTCCAGGAACCATATAAATTTTGGAAGTCAGGTATTGAACTTGAGCCAAAATAGTATGTGTCACCAACTAACGTTTTTAAAGGGCTAAATGTTGTTTTTATTGCGGTTATCCCTTCGTAAGCAAAGGCAGAGCAGATACCATCAGTTCTCTGCTGTCAGCAGGCGTGCCATTGTACATTTCAGTTTGAACATCAGGGCTGTTATTGCATGCTCCAAAGCTGCACCAGCCACGAGGCAGGCTTATTTATCAAGGACTTAGGGAATAATTTGAGGACCAGGCAGAGGGAATCCTAGTGAACACGTTTTTGCTGACGCCCATGTTCACGTGAATCTGGGAGCATGCACATAAGAGTGTGTCATTAGGCAAATGCATAGAGAATCAGATATCTAATACTTGACCTGACCCAGGAAGGAACTCACAATGAAATAGGATTGCATGCTTTCATTTAAAAGCGTATCCTAAATACAAAAACTAGCCAGGCGTGGTGGCGCATGCCTGGAGTCCCAGCTACTTGGAAGGTTGAGGTGGGAGGATCACTTGAGCCTGGGAGGCAGAGGTTGCCATGAGCCCAGATAGTGCCACTGTCCTCCAGCCTGGGCAACAGAGTGAGACCTTGTCTTAAATAAATAAATATATGAATAAAAGCATATCCTATGTCATAAACATAAAGATACCAGAGATATTGACTGAGAAAGAACAGAAAAGCAATCCCGTGTTCTCAGCCTCTTTTCTTCTTTCCTTCCCCTCAGACTTAGAACCTCTTTGTCAGTACAGGTGGACACCATCTCCTTCCATCCTTTCCCATGACCATGGCAAACGTTGACATTGCAAAGGCAGACTCTGACCACAGAATTCTCATCTCTGGAGGAGGGTATCCCCATCACACAGAGTTGTGACAAGGTTGAGAGAATGTCTCTAAGAGCCCAGTGCAGTAACGGGCAGATAGTAGGAAAAAAATGTTGGCTGCTGTTGTTTTTGCTGAAGCTGCTGTTGCTCTTACTAAAAGTAGATCTTAGCAAGCCTGTATCCTGCAGTTGAGATCCACATAAGGAAAACTGCTTACCTGGAATCACAAAATAGCTGGTCTCATGACCCCTTCTTTACTTATGGGAGTCCCTGCATGGCATCAAAGTGTATTTTCATGCAAGTCTGTCTTCCGTACTGGACTCTGAGCTCCCTAAGAGCAAATCTTTTGTCTGTTTCTGTCTGTTTCCCCAGCACATAGCACCATGTCTTGCACATGGTGGCATCTCAATACCTATTTGTTGAATTACATGCAAAGTAAAAAAGAAACTATGAATATGAATTGTCAGAAGAATAGCAGCTGAGTGAAGTCCTAAGGTTTAGACACAAGAATCTGTGCCCAGGCAATACAGATGGATTGTCTTACAGGCATCAGAGACAAAAGGGCAAAAACTTCCTATTGTATGAAACAAATCATCTAATAAGTTTTACTGACCAGACTTACGTAAGATCATTTGGAGGAAGAGGAAAATAAGTAAAAACCAATGTAAGACTTCAGTGGTAAAAGCCCCTCATAAGTCTCCTTGGTAAAAGTATTCTCTGTTGTTTAAAATAGGTTTAAAGTGTTCTTCTTGAATAGTACCAGCTCCCCCAAAATTCTGTGTATGTTCTTCATGTGTTCGGCATGTCCCCTCTTCTCTAGAAATCTTAGGTAAATGCTAACACAGGTCTAGTCTGGCCGAAGTAGCACAAATTTTAAGTATCTGATTCCTAATTAGGATTCTCCTTCTGTTTCCTTATTAGGAGAAAATGTGTTTTGCTTTAGATGTTTTCCTGGATTATTTGCCAGTTTTCAGGGGCCATCACAGAAACCTTGAGGCCTGTGGTGGTCCTATAGTTCACACAGACAGTAGTGGGCGTGCATACCCTGGGCCAGAGAAGGCAGATGCAAAGGCAGCCTGCAGAGCCGACCTCAGACCACCAGAGGGTCTGACCTCAGGGCAGAGACTCAGTTAGACTGCCTGGGGTTAGGAATCAACAGATATAAAATGATACAGAAAAGCTGTGTTTCAACTTTTGTTTAGTGGCCTCCTTAAATGTAATTTTATTTACGTTCTTTGTATTCCACTAGTGTAAAGAAGTATTCTATATTAAAATATAGTGAAGATGGCCTGGTTGTCACATGGCTTCACAAACAGAACATAATTCCGGTCTTGGAGATGGAGACTGCTACCCTTGGCACTTAGTGAAAAGGGCAGGGGGTTCCCTGTGTATGAACAGAGGGACCACGGCCTGAATTAGAAAAAGCAGGACTCCGAGAATGGTCTTGAGAGACCTTTCCTTAGCCTAATTTAAATTTGCTACCTTGATATGTCATAGCCAATTATATGCTTAGGAGGTCATTCATTCATTAACCATTAATCTGTTCAGCAAACATTTTTATACAATGCTGAGTCCAAGGTTCAGCATAGGTAGAGGGGATGAGACACGGCTTCATGGCCCAAGGATTTCAGAATGTGTTTGTCTTTCTGTCTGTCTGAGATGGGGTAGGAGCATGGTCCGAGCAGCTATGGCTTTAAAATTGCAATTCAGTGTGACAGTTGCTATCATTGGTACTTACGGCGCTTTCTTCAGTCACAAATTAGAAAGCACACAGGAGAAATACCTGCAGCAACGTGGTAAGAAACAACTAGCTTCCAAGTAACATAAAAAAGCAGCAATGCCATATAAGTGGACGAAGGATGAGAGAGGACAGTTTACAGACAGGAAAACACATGAGAAATGCAAATGTCTAGGGGGGAGGGGGGGGGGAAGGATAGCATCAGGAGACATACCTAATGTGAATGACGAGTTAATGGGTGCAGCACACCAACATGGCACATGTATATATATGTAACAAACCTGCACGTTGTGCACATGTACCCTAGAACTTAAAGTATAAAATAATAAAAAAAGATGTACAGCTTTACTCAAAATTTCTAAAAATTCAAACATTTGCCCATTAGAGTGGTTTTAAAACCTTTTTTAAGATAGAACCTAGATCTCCATACATTATCAGTTGGAGAGCAACTAGACAGTATTTACTAAAATGTGAACTGTTTTGACTTTCCATGTAGACTGTATTATTGTTCCCCGTGTTTCACAGCCCCTCCCTGTAAAAAGATCATCCTCCACCCCATGGCCATGAGGCCTGCAGGGCCTCCATGGAATTAGAGACTCATCCTGCTCTGTTGGAACCAATGGGACGCATCTTGGCCAACAGCATAAGAGTGAACATGAACTGCACTGTGTCCCGGACATTTTTTAATTATGCAAAATATTTTTAGTAATATTTCTTTTTAAATTTATTTTTATTGAGGTAAAATATGCATATATAATATATATAAATATATATAAATAAATTATATATATATGTGTGTGTATATATGTAATTTACCAGTTTTACCATTGGAGTAGTAACAAATACATTTATATTCTTTTCTCCCCTTTCATCGTGCATTTCTGGAAGCACCCCTTGCTCATTTCCTTTTGTCGTGAGCTCAGCCTGCTCCAGGTGAAGGCTGATCTTTCAGCCAGGATCCTAGAAAGAAGATGCATCCTGGAGGAGAGCCCAGGAGAGCACAGCCGGGCTGCTGCAGACCTGGTTACCAGGATGCAACATTAGCAGAAAGTCAGCTTCCTTGTTTCACACCATTGAGAGTCAGGAGTTGTGTGTTTGAAACCGCAAGATTATTTCATGAACGCTGACCGTAAAACCTTTTGAAAACAGCAACTGCAGTGCTACCAACTAGCTTAACGACAGAGGCAGTCTTACCTGTGTGCAAAGATGTATGTAAGAGGTTTTTCAGCAACACTGTTTTAAGATAGCAGAAAATGAAGGGAAACAACCTAAATATCCATCAGTAGACAGTGGACTAAATAAATTATTATATTTCCATATGATGGGATACTATGCATCTCTTCAAAAATGAAGTTTTACAACTTCTAAAAGTTATTTACACAATTGTATATTATAGTATTTACCCTTCTGCTACTTGACGTTTTCGCTTAACCTTATGTTCTTCATGTTGGCCCATGTTGATAGGTGTAGATCTACTAATTCATTCTGCATGCTCTATAATATTCTGCCATGTGAGTAACTGCGTTTTATTCATTTAGTCTCCTGCTAATGAGTCGCTGAGTAATTTCCCGCTTGTGACCTGTATATAGTTGCTGTTAGGAACAATCTTCTGCCTGCCTTCTTGCGTGCAGGTGCAGAGGATGTTCTCAGATGTGTTCCCAGGAGTGGAGCCCGCAGGTCATACACATGAGCATCTTCAGATGTCACGGATATCACTAAGCTGTTCTCCAGAGTGGCCATGCCCACTCACACCCCTACACATGGCTTCACCCTCTTGTAGTGGCCAGACAAGATGTCAAGACCGTACAAAATGTGTTACATTGAGACATGTCACATCATACTATATATGGCGTGTGTATTATTATGACTACATAGCCATGTGGTAGAAAAATGTGCAGAGAAATGATCAACATTAACTTCAAAATTATGGTCACTTCTGGGATGAGAGAGGACTGGGATTAGGGAAGGAATGCAAATGACATGGTAGCTATTTGTTATGTCTTGGTTTTTTTTGTACTCAACACTACTTATTTATTATTGTCTTCCCCATATTCTTTTATTTTGTTTGGTTTGGGGCTCTTTCATTTTTATTCATCATTAATAATTGCATATATTAATTGGGTACAATGTGATGTTATATACATATATACATTGTGGAATGATCAAATCAGGCTAATTAACATATCTGTCACTTCATGCATTTATCATTCTTTGTGGTGAAAACATTTAAAACTCCACTCTTTTAGCAATTTTGAAATATACAATGCATTATTATTACCTAGAGTCACCATGCTGTACAATAGACACCAAAATGTATTCCTTCCGTCTAACTGAAACTGTGTACCCTTCAACCGACAACTCCGTTTTCCCTACCTGCCGCCCCCTGACGTCAACCTCTGATAACCATCTTTCTACTCTTTGCTTCTATGAAATCAACATTTTTAGATTCCACATATTAGTGAGATCACGTGACATTTCTCCTTCTATGCCTGGCTTATTTCACTTAGCATAATGTCTTCTAGATTCATCTGTGTTGTCACAAGTGACACAAGTCTCTTCGTCTCTAAGACTGAGTAGTTCTCCATTGTGTATATGTACCTATGTTCTAATCTATTCATCTGTCAGTGGGATGTAGGCTGTCTCCATATCTGGGCTATTGTGAGTAGTGCTGCAGTAAACACGGAAGTGCAGACAGCTCTTCAACATCCTGATTTCAATTCCTTTGGATCTTTACACAGCAGCGAGATTGCTGAATCATAGGGAAATTCTATTTTTAGTTTTTTGAGGAACCACCATATTGTTTTACAAAATAGCTTTACTAATTTACCTTCCCCCCATGGCACATAAAGTTTTCCTATTCTCCACATCCTCGCCGACACCTGTTAGCTTTTTTTTTTTTTTTTTAAATCATAGCCATCCCACAGGTGTGAGTTGCTATCTTATTGTGGTTTTAATTTGCATTTCCCCAATGATTAGTGATGCTGAGCATTTTTCCTGTATCTATGGTCTATTTGCATGTCCTCTTTTGACAAATTCAGGACCTTTGCCCATTTTTAATAGGGTTACGTGTGTTCTTGCTATTGAGTAGTTTGAATTCCTTACATATTTTGGTTATTAGCCCCTTATGTGATATACGATGTGCCGGTATTTTAAACACAATTCATGAAATGTCTTTTCACTCTATTAATTGCTTTCTTTGCTGTGCAGAAGTTTAGGATGATGCAACCCCGTTTGCCTGGCTTGGCTTTTGTTGCCTGTGCTTTTGGGGTCCAATCCAAGAATCATTGCCCAGACCAATGCTATGGAGCTTTTTCACTATGTTTTCTTCCAGTAGTTTTACAATTTCAGGTCTTATACTGAAGCCTTTAATCCATTTTGAGTTGATTATTGTATAAGGAGTGAGATAAGATTCCAGTTTCCTCCTTCTGCGTGTGAATAGCCAGCTTTTCCAACACCACTTATTGAAGAGACTGTCCTTTCCCTAGTGTGTGTTCTTGGCATCTTTGTGAAAAATAAATTGACATAGAAGAATTGGTTTATTTCTGAGCTCTCTATCCTATTCCGTTCGTTGATGTGTCTGTTTTTATGTTAGTACTCTGCTATTTTGATTACTACTGTGCTGTTTTGATTACTATTTGGTGTGATGCCTCCTGTTTTATTCCTTTTGATCAAGATTGCTTTGGCTATTTGGGGTCTTTGTGGTTCCATATGAATTTTAGGATTTTTCTGTGGAAAAATCAGTTTTGTTCTGTTTCTGTGAAGAATGACTTTGAAATTTGGATACAGATTGCATTGAATCTACAAATCACTTTGGGTAGTATGGACTTTTTAACAATATTAATTCTTCCAATCCATGAACAGGGGATATCTTTCCATTTATTTGTGTTGTCTTCAATTTTTCTTTCATCAATTTTTATAGTATTCAGTATACATATTTTTTACCTCATTGAATTTACTCCTAAGTATCTTTTTTGATGCCATTGTAAATGGGATTGTTTTCTTAATTTACTTGTAGATAGTTCATTGTTAGTATATAGAAACGCTGCTGATTTTTGTGTTGCATTGTGTAATCTGTAGCTTTACTAAATTTATCACTTGTAACACTCCTTTGGTGCAATCTTTATGGTTCTCTCTATAAAAGATCACGTCATCAGCAAACAGAAAAATTCACTTCTTCCTTTACTATTTGGATGACTTTTATTTCATTTTCTTGCCTAATTGCTGTTGCTAAGACACCCAGGATTATGTTGAATAGAAGTGGTGAGAGTGGGTATTCTTGTGTTGCTCTGATCTTAGAGGAAAAGCCTTCAGCTTCACCATGGAATATGATGTTAGCTATGGGTTTGGCATAGATGGCCTTTATTGTGTTGAGGAACATTCCTTCTATACCTACTTTTTGACAGCTTTTATCATGAAAGGATGTTGAAGCATTTGTCAAATGCCTTTTCTGCATCTATTGCAAGGATTGCATGGCCTTCATTTTGTTAATATGGTGAATCACATTTACTTATTTGTGTAGGTTGAACCATCCTTGCATCCCAGAGCTGCATCCCACATGATTGTGATGAATCATCCTTTTTTAAAAAAATTGTTTATTTCCATAGGTTTTTGAGGAACTGGTGATATTTGATTACATGAGTAAGTTATTTAGTGGTGATTTGTGAGAGTTTGGTGCACTCATCACCCAAGCAGTATACACTGAACCCAATTTGTAGTCTTTTATCCCTCACCACCCTCCTACCCTTTCCTCCACATCCCCAAAGTCCATTGTATCATTTTTATGCCTTTGTATCCTCAACAGCTTAAGAGTGAGAACATACAATGTTTGGTTTTCCAATTAGTGATCTTTTTAATGTACCATTGAATATGATTTGCCAGTATTTTGTTGAGGATTTTTGCATCTATGTTCATTAGGGATATTAGATGGGGTTTCTGGCGGGGTGGGGGTGTTTGCTAGTCTCTTTGTCTGGCTTTGGTGTCAGGGTAATGCTGGCCTCATAAAATGAGTTTGAAAGTATTCCCTCCCATTCCATTTTTTGGAAGAGTTTGAGAAGGACTGGTATTAGTTCTTCTCTAAATGTTGGTAGGATTCAGCAGTGAAGCCATCAGGTCCTGGGCTTTTCTTTGATAGGAGACTTTTTATTATTGATTTAATCTTCTTACTCATTATTGATCTCTTCAATTTCTTCATGATTCAGTCTTGGTAGATTACTACTACTCATAGTAGTCTCTTAAGTCTCTTAAGATCCTTTGTATTCCTGTGTTATCAGCTGTAACATCTCCTCCTTCATTGCTGATTTTATTTGTGTCTTCTCTCTTTTTTTCTTAGTCTGGCTAAATTTTTGTCAACTTTTTTTAGCCTTTCAAGAAATAAACTTTAGAAAAACTAACTTAAAATAGAGTAATACGGTGTAATGTTAAGATTTTATAAAGCTTGCAGATATACATGCAACCATTTTCATGTTATTTTTGTCTATGTTTAAAATACTCATGTGTAAATATGACCATGTGTGTGCATACAAACATTTTTAAGTACATTTTAGCAACATTTAGGTTACCTCTGGGAAGTGGGGATGAAACAGATCACTGTTACTTTGTTCCTTTCTTTAGTGTTTGAAGTTTTTTAGAAACATATATTAAGTTTGTAAATTAAAAGATGAAGAGCGACTAATTCAGGCTCAGTAGCTTTTTTATTGTATGGATGAGACAAAAGAATTAAAACTATCTACACCTGTGGTTTTTTTCCTCTGTAAAATATGGTTAGAAATATCTACTTTGCAGAGCTGCTGTGAGGATTTGATTAGAAATTATTCATAAAAAACCTAACAGCATGCTTTTTACGTAGTAGGCACTAAATAAATAACAATCATTTACATTATTAATAAGAACATAGGAGATATTCTGTTTGCAAATTTACTCACCCTGAAATGTGCAGAGAAAATAGATATAGGTTCTTTATTTTTCAATAATCTTTCTTTCACTTGAACTCTCCATGCGGGGGAAGTGGATCTTAGAGCCAAGAAACTTAGTTTAACTCAATAATTTAAACTGGTATTTCAATCTCTTTTGCTAAGTGCTGCCTCTTTGGGTGTAAATATGTAGACTTTCAGATCACTGTTCCCTCACTGGGTAGGGGGTGCCATATTTAGCCAATAAAAATTTAACCTGCTCAATTACATTTGAATTTTAGCTAAACCACAAATAATTTTTTGTAGTGTGTCCCAAATGCTGCATGGGACAGACTTACGGTAAGAAAATGCTTATTCTTTATCTGAGCACCACATGGAACCAGGCATCCTGCCTATCCTCTGGCAGCCCCATCTGTGGGTGAACAGACAGGGCACTACATTGGGGAAAAGGGCCCTGGACTCCTGGACTTTGTGCCTGGGGTAGAGCCTGGATCTAGTCCTTGGGCAGCAGATAGGCCTCTGCTCTGAAGTCCAAGGCCAGCATGACCCATAGTCTATGTGTCTCAGCTCAGCTGGACCTGTGGATGGGCACCAGCCAGACCTTCCACCTTACCTCTCAAGGTGAGAGGACTCCTTGCATTTCTGCTGCATGCTCTTTGGGCCCTGGACTAGGATGTCCACTCTGGGGCCTCTGCAGTGAGGCCCTGAAGCCCTCAGCATGGTGGGATCCATAGCAGATTCCCTGACTTTCAGCCAGTTGTCAGATGACCCCTCAGAAGTGTGCGGGGAGTTTTGATGATGACTGCAGGAATACTGAACTCCAGCCATCCCTCTGCCCAAGATAGTGTGCATCCTTCAGCTCTGCTATGGCCACCCCTTGTGAGTCCATGGCATCCTGGGTCTGTAGCCTGAAGCAGAACACAAGCAGCAGCCCTGGCCACGGTGTTCCCACGGTGCATCTGTCTCCCTTGGACCACCCACTTCCCACTTCCTCTTTCTCCCTGCATCTTCCCACAATCCACCTGAGCCAAAGGGGCAGCGTCTCCTGCCTCTCCTCCCTCTCCTGCCTCTCCTGTATGCTCTGCGCTTTCTCATTCAGCATTCACTCCACAAACATGCAATCGAGCACCAACTCTATTCAAAACACCCTTCTTGATGCAGAAAATAACAGCAGTGAATCTGAACCACTCTTGACTCTCTCAGAGCTTACATCCTAGTGCAATAGATGAAGAGAAGGACAGCAAGCAAGTACACTGATAATTACATATTATAAGGCCCTGATAGCACAGTGTGTGATAATAAGTTCTACAAAGATCAGGAAAGCCGTGAGGATGGAGGCTGACCACATGGTCATGGAGGGGAGTTCCTTTAGATGGGACAGTTGGAGAAAGCATTTGAGTAGAGATTTGAATGAAGAGAAAGACAGGCCATGGCAGTGTCTAGGGGCAGAGCATTTCAGGCAGTGAGAACAAGCGGCTCAGTGGAAAAGGCCTGACATGCCTCCAGCCCTACAGGAAGGCCAGCTAGCTGGAGCGGGTGAATGCAGAGGACAATGGCGGAAATAAGGTTGGAAAAGTCACCAGGTCTCCTGTTAATATGTTTTCAAAAAGATATAGAAAATAATTCAGAGACTTTTTTTTTTTCTTTCTGGACTCTCCTTTTGCTAAGAAGAATTGAGAAGTCACCTGCAGAGAAAACGGATCAGGGGCCACTTGGTCCTGAATTGGACCTTCCTTCTCACTTCTCAGGGCTGCAGCATTCCTGCAGCTGGGAAGCTGCAAGCTAGTGATTCAAGGGAAAACTGAAATATAGTTTGACATTTTCAAAATATTCCTGTTACATGAATAAGTTTGTACAAGGGGTTATGAGAGACCCATTGGATGGAGCGACATCCTTCCTGGGGGAACCAGCAGACTCAGCACTGAGGCTTCAGTAATTTATAAGAACCCATAAAGCCCTCCTGGAATGTGCATCTGTGTGGTAAAAAATGAGGTTATGAGGATATAAACCAAATGTGATGCTTCATAGAACGATGTTTTATGGCGTGACAATAATCTGAAAATATGGACTTTGAGTTGGGTGTGTTGTAATTAACACAGGTGCAGAGGTAGGGAGCTGTGCCTTGGCCCGCCTGCTGCCGGCCTGGCCTCTGCCATCCCATCATTGATTACTCTTCTGTGAATTCGGGTTCTCCAGGCTCTGCACATCTATCTCCATGGGAAAACTTGTTTTCTTTTTCTGTTCTCAGCTAAACTAATGGCTTCGTTTTTGTTTTCTTCCTGGCTATTCTCTGCCCAACACAGGTCCTGGTATTCCTATGGTGACGGTGCACAACACAACAGATAAGAAAAGTAAGTGCTCTTTTTTTTCCTTAAATTTTCCTGAGACTCAGGAGAAAGGAAGCAAAACACTCTATGAAATCAGCTGGCCCACATTCTCCTGCTCAGAGACAGAGGGAGGAGTCATGTCCTAGCAGTTCAGAGTAGGCCATGCTGATCACCAATATCAACTAAATATGATGAAAGCCAGGGTCTGCATACCCCAATCAGAGGGCCCCACACCCCTTCACGAGTGCTGAGTCTGGAGGGTCATTCCAGGGCTACCCAGGTCATAGCCTGACATCCTCTGAACAGCCAGCTCGAAAGGCTTTGTAGCCTGACATGAGTCCATCGCCACTGAGAACCTGCCATGTGGTGCCAAGACTTGAGGGGCGCATGGAGGCTCATCTGTCTTTGTGGGTCTAGGGGCTTCATGGCGTGGAGGGTCTCTGCATCCATGCTGCACAGGATGTCAGAGAAAAACTGATTCTGCCATTTGTAAAATGGTAGGGAAGGCTTTTTCAGGACTGTTGTGAAAGGGGAGGGAGATTCAGGCTCAACTTCAAATACAGCAAGATTCGCTGGGGGTTTATTATGGGCAACGAGCAGAGAGAGGGGTCTGTGGATGGACAACTGCTGAGAGAAGGCATTGGTGGGAGGGGGTTTTTGCTAAGCTGATCTCACAAGATCCTTGCTGAAGGCAGGACAAGGACTTAGGCTCAAAGGTGGGGGATGAGGAACTTGCTAGGTTATGGAGGGTGATCAGATATCAGGGGCGGGGACTCTTGCGAAAGCTGGGCAATGCAGGCCAGACAAGATAGGATCAAGGTTGAAGCCTGGTCAAGAAGAGGACTCAGAGGAGCCTCACTCAAGTTTGGTCAAGAACAGAGTCTTTGTAAGACCTCCCAGGGTCTCTTGAGGTGGCATGTGTTTGCTCGGAGGGACCCCATGCAGAGCGTCACGGGCACATCCATGTTTATGCGAGGGATGTATGCTGTGTGTAGTGGGAGGCAGACGCACAGCACAACTGAGAAGCAAAGAGAACTCGCCCTCGGTCCCTCCCTTTCCAGCCCTCCCTCCGTCTAACCCAAAGCAGCCTGTGTCCTCCTTCCCCCAGATCCCTCCCACTCCCTTCCACGTCCAGGAGCCCCCTTCCCTGGCAGGAGGGCAAACCTCATGGCCAGGGTCCGCAGCTCCCCTAGGTCTGGAGACAGAGGTGACTCCACGTCTCCAGTGACCATCGAGAGTCAGCAGCTCCCTGATCCCTCTCTCTGTGATGGTACTTTAAGCTCCAGGAGAACTGGGGAGGAGGGGGGCATGTTGGAAAGGAGAACTCCAAACATATGTTTAGACACCGTGAAGTGGTTAAAGTGTTCCAAAGTGGACAAAATAGATTTGTTTCAAGAGACAGCACTTAGCCAGTAATGATGGTCATCTGCCAAGCTATCAAATCATCGTTAGAAATTCAAAACCAAAGCATAAGTAATCGTAAAACCAGCAATAAATGAATAGATTTTAAACCCCTCCCCCCCACCAAAAGCCATAAGGTGGATGTCAGAATGCGTACACAAAAACACTCGGAATGGCCGTTGGAGGGACCCGGTGCTGAGAAGAATCGGGATGGCCTTCCTGGCTTCCTCCCCAGAGGAGGGGCTGGTTTCCCCAGCAAAGAGGTTCACCTGCCCCGGCCCCTTTCCAGCCTCACCTGCAAGGTTTGGGCATCTGGGCCATTTGTGCAATGGGGGTAGTATCCCCAGAAGGATGTTGGGAGCGATTGCCTGGGTCTCCCACCTCCCCACTGCATCCACACACCCTCTGGCCACTCTAACGGGCACGTGTCTGTGAAGAGCCCTCCAGGAGGCCACAGAGGCTGGGCTAGAACTTCCACCGAGGCCTGGGGTCTGTGGAGTCTGACAGACACACTGCAGTGTTTAAAATACCCGTGCTAGACCTCCTTAGGTGGAATTTTCCCTGAAAAAATGCAGATGTTGCACAGAGCCTCAGCTATGACATCTTTTTTTTCCTTAAGAAAATGTGTACTTTCATTAGAGTCCGTGGACACCTTTCTGATATTTGTGAGGTTTTCCCCCTTCTTAAAAAATTGATGATCTGGTAGAAATTAGATGAGGTGTCCAATGCAGCTCACAGCCTTGCAGCCTCCCGGGTTGGCTGTTACCCGATGTTTCTGTGAGATGCCACCACTGGGGACCCTGGAAGTGGGGACACAGGACTCAATGTACTATTTGTGCAACTTCCTAGGAATCTATAATTATTTCAAATTTAAAAGTTTTTTCTAATCTGTGGTCTAATAAAAAACACAAAAGTATTTTTTGACTTTGAAAAATATGATATAGCATATGGCTCTTCTCACAAAAGTCATTCCCTTAAATGTTTTCTGCTTCTTTGGGGGAAGCTATTATTAATCTATTCAAGTTCAAAAGTTAATATAGTCCCGACTTTTGGGAAATGCATTTTGACTTCTAAGCCACTTCCAGTCTGGGTGTGGTCAGTCCTTGGGGCTCCTAACAGCTCCCATGGTGCTGGATCAAGTCAACACAGTTTCTCGGCTCATGTGTGAATGAAAATGAAGCCGGCCTATATCTTAGACGTGTGTGACATCATTGAGAAAATATTTCATTTATTCCATTTATAAGAATAAGGTAGTATATAGGCGGGCTGAGGTGCAATTCTTTGGAAGAGAGTCCCGGTAAGAATTGACCAAACGTCTTCCAGCAAGTACAACACACTAACGTGCTCAAAGATCCGGGAAATTTTGTTAACTCTGCTGGGAAACCAAACAACCACTTCTTTTCTTCTGTGGGATTGGCTACTGCATTAACCAATCAATCCCATCAATATTGACAGACCATAGGCCCTAGGTTGCCATCCATATCCATCGCGGCGCTGCGTAGATGGGAATATTTTAGGAAGCATTTCACTGTTTGCAGTTGAGCTGTCACTTTGGTGACTGTGACTCCTGGAAGCATAGGATCCAGTGGCTTAAGAAATAAAAAGCACCGTGCACACAGGATGGGGCTGGTGTTGCTGGCCTGTACCCCCTTCTTCTCTGTGTGAAATGTAACAGTGAACCTGAAGGTAACACCAATGCGCTCGATCTCAGCAAAGTGCTGACTAACTGGAAACTGGAAGGCGTTTAGAATTCTTTTGGTCACATTTATTTTACAAGCCTATTTCTATAGCAGTATTTGACTCTGGGTTTCCTGGAGCCTAATTCAAACTCTAGGAATATTTCATCCCATCCTAGCCTATTTCTGTATTTCTGGCTGTCAAAATAGTTCAAGCTCTTTCAGGATGGTGACTTAAGCTGCCATGTTAACTTGGAAAAAAAAAAAAAAAGATTAAATGTGGCTGAGGTGATTGTCATTCCCATTCCCAGGAGGACAGTAGGGGCCCCATCTTGCTCAGGGTCTATGTTACATGCAGACTTCATGGTTTGAGGGGCTCCACGTTCCTGAACACCTGCTTTTTCCCTGTGCCTGGATAAAACTGCCTGAAGTCCCATCCTTGCATGGCAGTCCCTGAGGGGTGGCACATCGTAGCTGCACGAATGGCTTCGAGTCCACCTGGGAAATAAGAGCCGAGCATGGTAGGCGCTGGTAAAGTGCAAACCCAGCCCTGAGTTCTAACCCACAGGTGTTTGCCGTGGGAGGCGTGTGGGGCTTCTTCAGTGTATTTACCTTTTGATAGGTCTGATGTCCTCTTGCGGTGCTTCACAGCCCGTCTCCAACCCAGCTGCACCCTCCCCAAACAAAATGCACTGAGCTTTCATTTTGTCTGTCAAACTGATGCATCCTGGGTGAGGAGGCAGGTGCCTGGTGCTTCCAGGCCCCCAGTTCCAGCAGCATCTTGTTCGCGGTGTGGTTGGACCACATCAGAGACTCCTCATGGCCTCTGTAGTAGATGCAGGGTCCACAGCACGAGGTTTGCGGGTGGATGTGCATCTCAGGCAGGCAACAAAGCCATTGTCAGGCCAGCACTTCACACACCAGCCTTTGGGCCTCAGGTAAGCTTGAGATCAGTTGTCCTCTTTCACGACTAAAAAGGCCACTGGAAGACTTCCAGGAGCAACACAAAGGAAGCAGTAAATTACCCATCCCTGCAGATGCCTGTTTCATCCGAACACTCAGCCGGCTCGCGGTTCTGCATCATTAGGATTCTGCAGAACCCCACGCCACTTGTACTTGTTCCATTTGATGCTCCATCCTGAACGTCTCAGACAACCGTGTTCTGATCAGGGCGCCAGAGTAAGGCTAGAGGTGACAGGGAGCCGTGGTAGTAACAATAGTGGCCCCAGCCAGTGTTTATCCAGCACTTGCTCCGGGATAGGTGCTGTGGCAAATACTTTACATACTTTAGCTCATTTCATCCTCACAACAGCCTGTGAGGCAGGAACTGCTATCATCCCCACTTGTCAGCTAAGGAAGCTGAGGCACAGCAGCTTAGGTGATGGGGCCACATGCACGCAGCGAGGAAGCAAAAGCAGTGGAGTTGCATCTCGGACCCAAGCAGTGAGGCTCCAACAGAGCCTGTTCTTCCAGACAGATGGTCATTGCACGGCGCGGCTCAGCCACCTGCCCTCATGCGGTCTGAAGGACAACTGCAAATCCAGAGCGATGCCCGGCCTGCACTCCCATTGAGATGAGTCTGGGGAGGCGGAAGCAGTCATACCTGCAGCTCGTTCTCAGCACCTTCTCCGCCTGTACACCACCCCCAGGGCCCATCCAAGCCAGCTCTGGGGTGAGCGTGCAACACGGCACCGTCTCCTGCTCTGAGAAGCCTTCCATGTCGCAGGGAAGAGATGCTCCTCAGGCCCCGATGACTCTTAAACCAGTGGGGGGCCCCGTGGAATTAAGGGCTCTGCTTCCTGCAGCAGCTCAGCCTCCATGCACAGGCTGGGGTCATACTCCATGCACTGGGAGGGCTCAGCCCTTGAACTTCACCCTCTAATGCCAGCCTCTTAGCCCCCCAGGCAGCAGCCCTTGGCTGGCCATTCATTATTCTCTTTTGAATGTAATCGTAGCAGCAGTTCTGGGCTCTCCACACAGCACCAGCCCCTTCCTTGTACCAATCCTATGAGGTTCAACAATTCATCCGAGATCCACAGCAAACTTCAGGGCAAGGCCTAGACTCTTGTCTTATCTGACTTCCAAGCAGGCGCTCTTGACTGTGGGCTGGGGGCTGATACCAGATGTCTGACAAGGGGCAAAAGGCAGCCCCAGGCCCCAAGACCCAGGATCTCCTGGCCTTCACATCGCTGCCACCTGGGAAATGTGCTCACAGCGGCAGCCTCTGTGACCACTGAGCTGCTGGTCAAAAAATCAGCCCTGGTTGAGATCAGCCCTAGTGAGGCCATGCCAGCACATGCATCTGCAGCTCACGCCTGTAGTGAACAGTGTGCAAAGCAGCAGCGCTTCCAACCCGCCCTGCAGGGCTGAGCCAGGAAAGCGGGCCCGCGGCCTACAGCTGGGCAGGGAAAGGCAGGAGGTCTCAGAGAGCTGGCTCCTGAGCCGCTGTGTGATGCTATGACCGGCAGCCGAGGTGTGGCCCCTGTTCCGTTACAGCGCAAAGCCTCGGCGCTGGGCATCAGTTAGCAAGGGGGGCTCTGGCAGGCTGGGACCCAACTTCATCACACTATCCTCTTCCAACCCTGCTGTGAAATTTGAAATTACTGTTTCAGAATTCTTTGTCCTTTCTCCTCCTCTCTCCCACTGACCCCAAAACCACCCTGGGAATATCTGACTTTTTTCCTCTGTAGAAAATCTTATCTACAAACAGAGCCTGCGGGGTGTTCACAGATGTGACTCTGAATTATTTAAAAGCTGTTTCCTTAAGAAGGTAATTATGGTTGGGACCAATCTATACTCATTTGGTGCCTGGATATTCAAACAACTTAGGTATTGGGATAAAAAACCAACAAAACCATAGTGAATATGTTGTGGCTTTAATGTAAATATGAAAGGCAGGCCCACTTAGAGACGTGGATGCCAACTCCACGTGTGGGAGTCGAAATCACCATGTGACTTGCAATGCAGCCCCACAGCCATGCAGAGAAAGCGTGCGTGTGGCGGGGTTGAAGCTGGCTGCGCTGGCTGACAGCACCCCACGGCGTCCCGCAAGCACATGTGGGAGCTTGGGATCACTAGGCAGCCTGGTTCCCGCTCCTTTATGGCATCAAAAGTTAGGTTTCTCTCCCTCCTATGCTCTTCATTTGGGTTTTTATAAGAAAGCAAAACCAGCCCCTACCACCAGTGGTGCCCAGGTGGGTCCATGCAGCAACGCCGGACGCAGTAGGCTTCCAATCTCTGTTCTTACACCCGTGCTGCTGGGAGCACCCCTGCCCCTGCCCCACCTTCTCCCTGAGGGACCCCCTCCTAGACTGTCGAGGCTATGCCCACAGCTCCCCTTCCATCAAGCACGGGGCGCCCACACCTGGGGAGACGTCAGGAGCATGGCATTCCAGAGGGCCCATGTGTCACTGGCACACTACATACCAAGGAGTTTGCCCGCCATCCTGCAGGTCCCAGGAGGAGCACTGTCAGACGTCCCTCTCTAAAAGCTTCTGGTCACCATGCAGCGAATGGATGGAAGGGCCCGAGATTGCAGACGGGAGGGCTGCTGGGGTCCGTGGTGGAGAGGATGAGAGTCTGGACCAGCTGGGGGGCCTCCAAGGAGGGGCTGCCTCTGCAGGACCTGCAGGGAGAGATGCAACTGGAAAGGGCCCGAAGAGCTGCCGTCTCAATCCAGTCTGGGGAGGTGTGGCACTTGCCAAGGGTGGCGAAGCATCGTGCAGAATCCTACAGCCTGTGGCCCTTAAAACCTGGGTCTTGTCTAGTCCTAACAAAGAAGAAATAGCCCTGGCCGGGCGTGGTGGCTCACACATATAATTCCAGCACTTTGGGAGGCTGAGGCGGGTGATCACAAGGTCAGGAAATCGAGACCATCCTGGCTAACACAGTGAAACCTCATCTCTACTAAAAATACAAAAAAAAAATTAGCCGGGCGTGGTGGCGGGTGCCTGTAGTCCCAGCTACTTGGGAGGCTGAGGCAGGAGAATGGCGTGAGCCCGGGAGACGGAGTTTGCAGTGAGCCGAGATCGCACCACAGTACTCCAGCCTGGGCGACAGAGCGAGTGAGACTCCATCTCAAAAAAAAAAAAAAAAAAAAAAAAGAAGGAAGAGCTCTGCTGCCTCCTTGGGTGCAGCAGCAGGTGACTGGGTGGGTGTCTGGAGAGTGGGCCCTCATGCCTCTCACCCTGCAGGCCAGCTGGGCAAAGCTCTGGCTCTCAGAAGCAGCAGCCGGGACACAGCGGGAAGCTGCCCCAACACAGCCATGGAGCCACCACCGAGGCTGGGGCGGTCCAGCAAGTGCACAAACCCGTTTCAGACCTGAAGGTAAAAGCCAGCTCTTTCCTACAGATCATATGGGGCAGAACCAAAAGGACTAAAAATGTAAAAAGATAAAGGAAAGTAAATGTTAAAAAAAAAGAAGAAGAAGAAGAAGAAAGCCTGTCATTTCTAAAGCAGCCTGCTGCCTAACTTCAGCCCTATGTCTTAACACAGCTGCGTCGGACAAGTTTGTCCCTAAGACCCACAGCTTTCAAACATTTTAAGGAGCAATTTGGTTGCCAAAGAAAGTCTCATTATAAAGTGGCCTTTATGTGAGGGGACCTTGCCAAGTCAGGCCAAGACAGAGGAAACTGGGCCCTCAGTCCTCAAGTAGTTTTGCTCATGAAATCCCTAAGAGAATTTTTGAGAAATCATGTATCCCATACATATTTTTAAGTTGTCACCTAAAGTTTTTCTCATTAATTCAAAACTATACAGAATCAGTTTTTAGCATATTGTATTTTATTTTAAAATAAATTACATCATCCTGTGATATCTAAGTATTGTGGCAATTTGATACCTACCACCGCCCAGTTAAATGTTTCTGGAACAAGTTCTTCTTAGCTTTACATCCTTCCTTTTCCTCCTCGAGCTGATATTTACATTCCATTTGTTGGCCCATCACCCCAGAATTCTGTCCTAATGTCATTTAATCTTGGAAATCTTGTAAAGGTTTTTTCTTTTGAATTTCCAGTGACCATAAGACCATAATCATTGCTTGTTCGATGGAATTATCATCATAATTATCACTTGTTCACATCAAGCAATTAGGATACTTTACAAACTTTGATAACTGTTGGACATAAAACGTTGTGATTGCTCTGAAATGCATCTCTTAGCGAGCTGGGCATGGTGGTTTTTCACTCGGCTCATGAGCGCACCTGACTCATTTCCAGAGAAGACCTTGTCAGAAACGTGTGCGCTCCTGGTTCTGTCCCTGCTTTTGGTGGTTGCTTCTTTTTGTTTCTGTAGAATCTCTGAAAATGTGTTCATGTAAATAAATAAATGGACAGAGAGGAGCCTTGTTATAGCAGTGCCATTTTCTCTGAACTCCTGACCTATATGCCAAAACATTGTGGCCCATCCATTCTCTGTCATTAAGGATTATTTTTAATGATCTATTGATTTTTAGCTCAGTGAGATTCCCCTTTGGTTTTGTTAAAATCAAAGGATGACAAGCCGACCACGTTGCTGGGGGCTCTTCCCCATTACTGGGCCGGGTGGGGTTCTCTTAGTGAACTCAGCCTCGGTGGTCCCTCATCCTTCATGCGGGGCCCACCTGTGTGCAAGATGCCCCAGGGACAGATGAGGGGCTCCAAGGCCTTCCTTGCCCTCGCGACGCCTGTGTAAGGCCATGATGAAAGAGGCACAGGAAAGGAGCAGCTCCTTGGAGTGAATCAGGCATGTCCATTCTCAGCACAGTTGCCAGTAGGCTCCTATGAATGCGGAGAGCCTGGGAACTGGTCTCCCGAATCCCGCCATGTGTCTGTGCTTGAAATCTTCTGGACCCACAGAGGTGCACACGTGAGCAGCTGTCCTGGCGAGTGGAGTGTTTGCAGATTTGCTGTCGGAACATGTTAGACTTCGGTCCGGCATCTTGGGTGGGCGAGCTGGCATTTGGCTAACACAGAGTGGAAAGCAAGCCGCGCTCGGAGCTGCACACCCTGCAGGATGTCTACAGGTGCTTTGTCCTCTCTACTACCTAATGTGGGAGGAGAGCTGGGCTTCACTGCCACCCAGCAGCCCTCAGTGCCTCGAGGAGCACCTCCAGGCTGGGCACTGTGCCAGCCACTGCACCCACTCACCTGTGGGCTGGGAGACACACACACGAGTCCACTCAATGCACAACTCCTCTGGCATTGAACACCTGCCAGGGGCCTAGTGTGATGCTAGAAGGACCAAAAATAAATGCCACCTACTGGGACCCTGCCCTCAAGTTGCTTAAAATCTGACTGGAGGAAAAAAGATATGGCAAAAAGCACAACAGTTGCCCACACTGTGTCACACTGACTCTCACAACTCAACATTTGGAGTTCAGAGAAAAGAGGCTGGGTGCTGTGGCTCATACCTGGAATCCCAACATTTTGGGAGACCAAGGTGGGAGGACCTGTTTTTATTTTTTGACCTTCTGGGCTCAAGCAATCCTCCCACCTCAGTCCCACGAGTAGCTGGGACTACAGGCATGCATCACCATGCCTGGCTAATTTTTACATTTTCCCTTGGAGAGATCAGTTCTCCCTATGTTGCCCAGGCTGGCCTCAGACTCCTGGACTCAAGTGATCCTCCCGCCTTGGCCTCCCAAAGCATTGGGATTACAGACGTGAGCCACCGCACCCCAACCCTTTCCTTTGTCTCTTCTATTTTGTTCATAAAGCATGTCTCTATTGATCACTGCATGTATATGTGGAAGGAAGGACAATATGATTTTAAGAAATGTAATATTTAGCATCTTGGCCCCAAGATTCTACAATCCTTTCATGGGATTTTTTTTTTTTTTTTTTTTTTTTTTTTTTTTTTTGTGTCTTGCTCTGTCACCTAGGCTCCAGGGCAGTGGTGCAATCGTGGCTCAAGCCATCCTCCCACTGCAGCCTCGACCTCCAGGGCTCAAGCTGTCCTCCCACTTCAGCCTCCTGAGTAACTGGGACCACAGCTGTGTGCCACCATGCCTGGATTTTTTTATTTTTATATTTTGTAGAGATGGAGTTGGGCTTGATCTCTTGAGTCCAGGAGTTTGAGACTAGCCTGGGCAACAGAGTGAGACCCTACCTCTGCAAAAATTACAAAATTTAGCCAGGTATGGTGGGGTATGCCCGTAGTCTCAGCTACTCGGGAGGCCAAGGTGGGAGGATTGCTTGAGCCCAGGAGTTTGAGGCTGCAGTGAGTTATGAATTTATCACTGCACTACAACCTGGGTGCAAGACCCCTGTCTCAAAAAACAAAAATGGAGCTCAAAGAAAAGAGATATCCAGTTAAGGTGAGTAAGTTTAAACAGTAGTCATGCGGGCTCTGGGCCTGAATCTGGTCTTCGAATACGACTGATGGCACAGCCCTGAGGTGGGCAGATGGCAGCCGCAAGAGCACAGAGAGGGGGCAAGGTGGGGCACAGAGGGGTCTTACTGATGGCCACAGGGGAAGGTGCACGTGAGGAGTGAGCAGAAATAGGGCAGGAGAGGCCTGGACTAGAAAGGCACAGAAAACCCAGGCAGGGGAAGTCAGGCCAAGGCAACAGGGAGATGCTGGAGAAACTTCTGCCCAAGCCTCCGCGTGCAGACACCATCCTGCAGTTTTACTTCTTGTGGAAATGTGAGAAAGGGAAGGGGCTGCTCTCCTCCTCGTTTAGATCCATTGCCTATTGGTTTTCATTGGATCTGGTCACCAGTTTTCCAAAATTTAGCACAGTGGTGATTCCACCCATCCCCTGAACCTGCTGGGCCACTTGGAAGCATGTCTTGCAACAGTGCACAGCTACACCATGACCTGCCCATGGCAGGCAGCGAGGGAAGCAGCCTCGTGAGCAGGCATGAGTCCCTGCGGTCTCACTGTGTCCAGATCTGATAACAGCTAATTCCACCAAATATGAGAGGGGCTCACATTTAATTAAGGAGTGGCCATTTGTGTGCTCCAGACTGGAGGTCCCCACTGCCCTGAAGTCAGAAGAAGGGTCCTTCAGGGAATATGCCAATCTTTTCTTATTTCTCTGCTGAGCTCCTGCCCTCTTTGAATGCAATTATGGGAACAAATAAAATGGCTTAACTCAAGTCCCCTGCGGGACAGTCAGCTCTCTGCTGATAAAACCAGTTGTGTGGGCAATCATTAAATGAGAAATCTAATATTTAACTAAATTTAATAGTCTGTTGCTTTGGTGCTTTCCTGCGAAGGGTGGGATTTCAATAGAGAGGAACGAGGTATTCACGTGCAGCCTGTGCGGTCCGTGAGCGATCAGAACGTGGTGTGTTCCCGCATGAAGCCAGAACTCTCAGATCCAGAAATGGGAACGGGTGTTTGGTGGCCAGGCTGTGTTCCGTTAGCTCTAGGCAAGCCTGAGCTAACACATTGCTCCCTGAGTTTAACTTTCTCCTTCGTGATCAGCATTTGAGATCGCACGGTGGCACCTGAAACATCAAATTCGCATGCGTTCATACGGAGACAAGACCTTTAACCCACTGTGAGAGGGGTCTGTCCACACTTTCTCTCATTTTGAGATTTAGTCATCCAGACAGGCTCTTGCCACCAGCAGACCCCCTCGCTGAAGCCCTTTCTGAGACGCAGAAGCAGAAGCAGAAGCTAACTGGTAGCAAGAAGCCCATCTCTGTTCTCGTTGGTAGAGGGTCTGTCTACCTTTCTCCTGCCAATTCCCCTGACCTACGTGGGTTGCCACTTCTATCATTTGACCCACATTTGCACACCCCAAGTTCCTCACCTGTTTTCCACCTGGGATGATCATGTCAGCAGGCAGAGCAGCAAAGATCACAGGTTCTCCAAGGGTTACAGCTGAAGCGTGGAGATGACCTCATGAGATCCAGGCACTGGTCTCCTCCAGTCGGCTGCAGTTTGGAGAGTATGCATGGATTGCCTCACAGTCCCAGAGTCCAGTGAATTAACTTAGGCACATCATTAGTCTTCTAAGCGTCAGAAACTTTTCCATCAATGTAATGCAGTTTGCTTTGGGTTCTCGGGTCTGTGCCGTGTGGGAAACACTGGTTGACAGTCCAACCTGTTTTTCCAACTCTTGCCCTTCAAGAGGTCTGAGCCTGGGGGACTTTTGCAGCTTCCTGAGACACTCAGGAGGACCTCTCAGTCCTGTTTAGTTTCCTGGGGCCACATGGGAACAAGGAGAAAGACTTGGGTGGAAACCCAGACACGTTACCATCTAAAGATGCTTAATTCCCAAGAAATGAATTGATTTTCCACAAACCCATCTACCCAGGGTACTCAAAACTAGTGCATTTTGTTCCTGGGATGGGACTGAACACGGATACCTTGGCATGGGTTAGGGAGAAGGATTTGCAACCAGGAAAATGACCTAAACGTTCATTTTGACGGGTGCCTGAGATAGGGTGGTCAGGCCCCTCTTGGAGGAGGTGACACTTGTATTGATGGAGGAGAAGGAGATAGCAAGGAAGATTTCAAACACAGGGCAGCACGCGCAAAGGCCCTGGGGCAGCAAAGAGCTTGGGAAATGCTGTTCTCTTCATTACCCAGCAGCACTCCCTGCTAGTCTTCCTTTGCTGTAACTGTGAATAGAACATGAAGGATACGCAGTCACTATCTCATAAACCAACTCCTCTCACCCGAGTGTGTGCCTGGAGCATTGCATTAAGGGCTGAGGGCATTTGGACTCAATGAGTCCAACACCAGTCAACACCAATGAGTGCTGCCCCCATCCATTAGGAACGTGGGCTGAGGCTGTGAAGCCGGCACGGGGGCATGCAGGCACCTTGGCGTGGAGTGTGCTCCCCTAACTCACGTGCATGACTGCGAGGGAGAGCACGCCACCTCTGCAGCCAGGTCTCTGGGTCTCAGAGTTAAGGTCAAGTCTACTTGGGCTTCCCTCAGACTTCACCACTGCAGACAGCCCTTGCAGACGCAGCTGTGTTTCCTGCTGTCTGCAAGGGACACGTTTCTTGCGTGCTACATGGTGTTCGGAATCTTTCCCAGTGGTGGTCTAACGTCAGATTTGTTAAAACTCTACCTGTTTGAAAATGAGTGTCACCATTTCTCCACTTATTTTTTAATCAAAGCTAAATATTCAAACGTGTGTCCAGCAACTCACAAGTCATTTTCATTTTATTTACGCATCACAAGCACTGGGAGCTTCCGTTTCCCTCTGTTCCTCTACAGAAGGTTGCCAGGCCTGCCGGGCACGGTTCTTGAATAAAGCCACAGCCCCACGTTCTCAACACTAAGCCACACGTCCAGAGTCTCCTAGCGATGGGCAGTCATTTGACCTCCAGCTGCCCTGGAGAAGCACCCACCTGCAGAGCGTCAGAGCAGCACTTTTTTTTTCTTTCCAAGGGAGTTACACGGGAGGATGATTGGACATCCATTCTAGCATTGTTTGTGATCATTCGTTTACTCTAAACAAATGCACAAATTACAGCTGCTTCAAAGTGATCTGACGAGCCAAAGGCCAAGTTCCTTGCAGAAAAATTCCCTTTCACAGTGACCCACAAGTTGTCCCCACCTGTAGGCTTAGTGTGAGAAGGGAGAAAGGAAGATGGGTGGTTTTGATGACACATCAGACGATGAAATGAAGTAGAATGGCCATTTCAGTAGCTGAACAGAGTGGGCTCCTCAGGGGACTTCTTTGCATTTGAAGAAACAGATAACGAGGACGTGTGTGCGCTGTCGCAGCCGGAGGCACAAAGGTCCAGCGCATCCACACCGCAGTGCGGGACTGACCTTGGTCTCTACCGTGGAGGGAGGACAGCCAGTCCCACCACAGTGTGGAGCGAGGCTCACACGACTCCACTGTCCACAAATACAGTCATCGAAGTTAAGGTCTGTCCAGAGACCAGCTTATCTTCGGTTTAGGAGAGAGATCAGAATCCATTTGATTTCTGGAAACATTTAATAAAGATGACACCCTCGTTTCCACCCTCCTTTCCTTTTCTGGTTATTATGGCCACACTTTTGGAAAACCATTTGTCCTAACAGATGTGTAATGCAGGTTTTCCTAAAACCAGCAGTCATGGGGAGAATCATACCAAACCCTGTGCGTGTGACACCACGGAGAACAAAAACCTCTGGTGGGAGAAGGAGAGAGCTTAAGACAGTGGGGAGAATCTTCAATCCGCCCCAATCCCAGATTTGAGACTGGGCTTTTGAGTGCATAACTTGAGCGTGTTTTTTAATGCCCAGTTTCTTGGTCTGTACACTAGAAATAATAACCACCACCTCCGAGGCTGATGAAAGTAGCAGTCTACACATGTGAAAAGCCACAGCCCACCGAGGTCCTCCGTGAGTGACCCTTGCATGTCAGCGTGTCCCTGTTTCCTCTCTTTCAGAAATGTTTGACCTAGAAACAAATGAACATGTCAAGAAGGCCATAAATGAGCGACAGATGCCTAAAGTGGAATACAGGAACATCGAGATTGATGATTATAGTAAGTACTACGTTTTTCCCCTTTGAAAAGAATGAAAAAGAGAAAGAAAACGTGGGCTCTGACACAGTGCGGTCATCAGCAGCAGGCACCGCGCACAGAAGGCTCCCCGAGCACAGGGGTGTATCTTTGCCCTGCAGCTCCTCTGGCATGGAGCGTCTTATGTTCAGAACCAAGATGCTCACTCTGGTGACAAAATGAAAAAAAAGCAGGGCACAGGATCTCTCTCCCTGAGAGGCTGACAATTGCTTCAAAGCAAGATTGCAGACTCCAACACTCTCCTTCTTTGGTGACCATGTCAAGACACCATCCAGAAAAACCTCTTCCCTCTGGAAATTCCCTTCCTGTGCCATCTGAAGTCCTTCCTGCCTCATCAGCTGGTGGAGGGTGGGCTGATGAGGGGTGTCCTTGCAGCCGGAGTTTACGTGAGGAGGTTTGAGTGCTGTTACTTCCTAGGAAACGCCTCTCACTCTGCCTTTCTCTGCCTGTGCCCTTCTTTCCTTGAACTGTCCCTCCAGTCATTCGGTAAGTTCTCCTGGGCACTAACTCTGTGCTAGGCGTTGCTAAGCACTAAACACCCCACAGCCTTAGCTGGACCTGGACTCACAGCTCCAGGAGGGAGGCAGAGCCTGGGAGCCTCAACTCCCACCTCTGCTTAGCTGGCTCCCCAGTCAACCCGGCTGGCCTCGTGTCCTAACTGCCCACCAGGTCGTTACTCTTGGAAACCCCAAGTGTAAAATGCCCACAGCAGATTTCACTGTCTTCCTGCAGAACTCTGTCCCCTCCAGACTCCCCCACATCTATGCATAGCAGCGTTTTGTTGGTAGGTTGGCGTCAAATAACTGAGACTTCAAACCTTGAAGTGGAGACACCGCTTGCCCATCACCTCCGAGGCTGAAAACAGGTTTCCCTCCTGTGCAAACTCTGACTGCCTGATAGTAACTACAGGAGCTCTTTGTTGAAAGAGAAGGTTTCCAGGGCTCTGGGGGAAAGCGTGTTGAGGCTGATAAGTAACACGGAGCTGAAAGGGCAGCGGGGAGGAGCCACACGCCTCGCGTTTGCCATCCCCAGACCGTCTCTGAAACCTCTTTGTCTGCCCTTCCCCGACACTAGACAGTGGCGTGTCGCCTGGGGCCTGGCATCTTCGCTGGCAGCCCCCTTGTGCTCAGCAGCTTAGAGGAGACACAACCACCTGACAGACTCAGCTCCCAAGAGCAGGAACCAAGGCTCACCCCATGAAACAAAAACAGGTCCCCTAAACAGTACGTGCTGCAAAGCTGCGTTGCGTAGAGCAGAAAGCAAACAGCACGAGAGTTCAGAGAAGAGCCTGAGACTGGGCTGGGGACGTGTGGGGAATGCTCACAGAACGTGGGACTTGAACATGGTCCCTGGAGTCAACCTCGGGTGGGCTCACAAGAGGCGAGAGTGCAATCCAGAGAAGAGGGCAGTGTGAGGGGCTTAGGGGCTTAGGCAAGAGCAAGTGCAGCTCACTGTGGCTGGGTCCGGAGGCTGCCCTGGAGCCCCAGCCTTCAGGACAGCCCAGCTGTGGGCCCTGCACAGGGACCCTTGCTCCCCCGTGCTTGCCATGCCCTCCCTGCAGCCCACCACAGGCCTGGGCCACCTGCCCCTGCCATTTGGCCGTAGGAAGCTATGCTCTATCAGAACTTTTCTGGACATTGCATTCACCTCTGAAAGTCAGAACATTCTGGAATTTTGATGCGCTTCAAATCCACCCCCAACACACTTACATGTCCAGAGGCTCTCTCTCTTAATATACCCTGAAGGTGACCATGCCACGGAAGAGGGCATGAAGGAAATGAGTAGGGAATGGTCTAGAAGAGAACAATTTTGTGTGTGTCTGTGTGTGAGGCAGAGTCTCACTCTGTCCCCCAGGCTGGAGTGCAGTGGTACAATCTTGGGTTACTGTAGCCTTGACCTCCCGAGCTCAAGTGATCCTCCCACCTCAGCCTCCTGAGTAGCTGGGACCACAGGCAGGCCACCATGCCCAACTAATTCTTTCTTTTTTTTTTTCTTTTTTTTTTTTTTTTTAGTAGAGACAGGGTCTCACTATGTTGCCCAGACTGGTCTTGAACTACTGGGCTCAAGCAGTCCTGCCTCAGTCCCCGCAAAGTCCCAGGATTACAGGTGTCAGCCATCATGCCCAGCCTAGAGGAAGAAGAAGAGAAACTCAAGAAAACCGTAAACAAGGGTCGGGCACGGTGGCTTACGCCTGTATTCCCATTACTTTGGGAAGCCGAGGAGGGCGGATCACTGGAGGTCAGGAGTTCAAGACAAGCCTGGCCAACGTGGTAAAACCCCATCTCTACAAAAAAATACAAAAATTAGCCAGGCGTGATGGCACGTGCTTGTAATCCCAGTTACTTGGGAAGCTGAGGCACAAGAATCACTTGAACCTGGAAGGCAGAGGTTGCAGTGAGCCGAGATCACACCACTGCACTCCAGCCTTGGCAACAGAGTGAGACTCTCTCTCAAAAAACAAAAAACAACAAACAAAAAATACATGCTGTGACGATCTGCTTTGGCCAAGAAATGTGTGTATTGGCCGGTTGCAGTGGCTCACGCCTGTAATCCCAGCACTTTGGGAGGCCGAGGCATGCGGATCACTTGAGGTCAGCAGTTCAAGACCAGCCTGACCAACATGCTGAAACTCTGTCTCTACTAAAAATACAAAAGTTAGCTGGGTGTGGTGGTGCACACTTGTAATCCCAGCTATTGGGGAGGCTGAGGCAGGAGAATCACTTGTACCCAGGAGGTGGAGGTTGCAGTGAGCTGAGATCGCACCACTATACTCCAGCGGGGTGACAGAATGAGACTCCATCTCAAAACAAAACAAAACAAAACAAAAAAACAAAAAAAAAACTGTGTGTATATTATCCTAGCCCATTGGAGAGACCATTGCCTTGGCGTGTCTCTGAAGCTCCTCTGTTCTCAGCTCGAGCCTCCTCAGCAGCCTTGGCAGCCAGGCCGTCACCCTGGCAAGATCCCTTTCTGAGCTCCTCAGACCTGGCCTCCCCCTCCAGCCCACTCTGCCCACTGCTGTCCCAGTAACGCTTCCCAAGCCTGCAGCACTGGTGTGTGACTGTCATTCCTTCCTCTTAGAAAATGCAGAAAAACCTTTTGAAGCACAAAGCCAGCTTTCCCACCCTTGCCACACACTCTGTCCAGCAGGGGGTTTCCTTGAAAGGCAGGTGGGTGCAGATGCCAGGAGAGGATGTGGGGTGCCTGTATGAGCCCGGCGTCAGGAAGGCCCCCGTAGGGATCGCAGGAAATCTGAAAGATGTCAGCCCTACCGACCTGGCTTGGTTCTGTTTTTTCATTTTGTGCTACCAGAGGCTAATGCTTTTCTTTTCTTTTCTTTTCTCTTTTCTTTTCTTTTCTTTTCTTTTCTTTTCTTTTCTTTTCTTTTCTTTTCTCTTTTCTTTTCTTCTTTTCTTTTCTTTTCTTTTCTTTTTTCTTAAAAGTAGGACATCTTCCAGAAAGGCTCCTCCGAAATGTTCTCAGCCAGTCAGAACCCGGTTTCCAAGGTCTGCCCTTGGGCTTATCAGTGGCAGGGAGCAGCCCAGACCATGTTTTATGGAATTTAAATGATGAAGTCCAAGGCCTGCCTCTCCGCTAGTCCCTGGGCCATTGAGCCAATTTGCAAGCCATTAACATTCAGCCCCAATCAGTCAAGAGACGCCAGGTCAGAGCTGGCTGCCCAGCCAGCCTCCCAAGCCTGCAGCGTATCTGTGTAGTAATTGTATTGAAAAGCCGCTAATTCCAATTTAATTGGTAATCTGGGTCGTAGTTAACATCAATAAATAAATTCCAACTTGGATGGGAAGGTTTGTTGGGGGGGGGGGTACAGAAGAAATTGGTGAGGCAGGTTTTGGAGGTTTGGTTCCTACCCAGTCTCCCTCACCCACTGGATTTCACGCTGCTGAGAACCAGATCCAGTGACCTTGGTAGCCGCAGGATCCAGTGGGCTGTACCATCCTTCCCTGGCGTCCTCTAGCTGTGGCTGCAGCAGAGCTACAGAGCCACCCAGCACAAACCTACCAACAGCGAGACCCGCAGAGCCACCTGGCTCTGCACAGAGGCACTGCCATGGGCCGGCTCCCTCTCCCCTCTAGGCGGCCCCCTGTTTCACCCCACACTCAGTCTCTTCCTCTCCCTGCCTCCCTGCTCCCAAATATCCATCCCCAGCATCCCTGATCAGACGCTGAGAGATGCTTTGTTGCTGCAGGCAGCCTGCCCCCTCTCAGGGCACTGTATTTCCCTGCCTGAAATTCTGCTGCTGGCAAGTGCCCAGGCCATTGAGTCTTCTGTGCATTCAGTGTGCTCCCATATGCAAGACTGAATGGAAGCTTCAGAGAAATTAAGCTTCACACAGGTTGGGTGACTTTCCCAAGGCCGCACAGCAGGCCAGAGTCCTCAGGATGAAAACCCTGGGCCAGTCTCTGTCCTGTGGGCTTCCCCTCAGGCCCCATCCAGAGCACCCTCGCCCCCACGGTCACCCAAGGGCATGCCCGATACCCCATGGCCAGCGTTGCCCCCTAACCCGTGCTGTGCTCTGCTTCTCCCCAGACCTGCCCATGCAGATCCTGAAGCCAGCAACCTTCACCGACACCACCCACTACCCTCTGCTCCTGGTGGTGTAAGTATCGTCATGTCTGTCTTTCCCTGGGCCTCGCTCTGGGGCTCCGTGACCCCCGTGATAAATGAATATTGAACTCTTAGGAAAAGATAAGCAGGAGAAATGATATGGTTGCGAACTGAACACATAAGATCGTTTAGCCCAATGTTAGGTTCTTTAGGACTCTTGGAGACACCCAGAGGTTAAAAGAAAGTGGGTACTATGTACCCACCACCTCTCCCCAGGCTGCCTCAGGTTCTGTGACTATAAAGCGAGGCTGCTGGGATCATCGTAGTGGCATCTTGCATGACAGGCTCACCGGAGGCAGGCAGGGGACAGGTCCCAAGACACAGAGACACAAGATGGCCGGAGCCTGGGACCTGCGCCTCGAGCCCGTGGGTCTCACTGGCTGGCGTTTCTGGCCACTGCCCTGAATGCCCTTTCTTTGCCAGCAGAGAATTTTTTCAGCTCTTATGTTCATTAATAAAGCCTCTGGTTTGGGTTGTGAGAACAACTTTTTGTGCTCTGTAAATGCATTGAAGATGTTGGGTCTGATTAGGGAACTGAGTGCTAGGAGCCGTCCCAGTGCCCTGTGCATAGGTTCAGATGCTGCCTGACGGCCCTGAGTCTAGGTGATGCCCACGTGCTCACACTGCATGGGGAGGCAGTGCAGAGGGGGCCACCCGGGCCATTGAGCAAACATCCCAATGCACCTCCTGGTCTGTCTTTTCAAGACCATGGAGCAGGAGAAACTCCTGCACCCCTTGTAGCCTGGGATAGCCGGCTGGAGCAGAGGCCTGTGCTGGGCTGTGTTAGGGATGCCAGTGCAGCGAGCCCCTGAGTAAACGCCGGAACCTGATGGAGCTGATTAACCCTGGTGTCTTGCCCTGCTCCCTTCCTGAGGGCTGAGTCCCTAAATAGCAAAAAGGTTCCATTATAGAAACGCCCCAGGGCACAGATTCCAATAGCTGATTCCGTTTTGCAATTAACCCACTTTCCTTAATATCTGGACTGCTTTCACACTTTCCCAGCAGCCACGCATGCACACCCACATGCAGACACACGCACCCACACACAGGCACACGCACACGCACCCACATGTGCACACATGCACGCACACACACACACGCACCTGCATACATAAGCGCATACATATACACACCCACTCGCACACATACGCCCACATACATCACACACACACACACACACACACACAGGCACACGCACATGCACACACATACCCACATGTGCACACACGCGCACACACGTACCTGCATAAGCACACACATGCACACCCACATACACGCACACACATACACACGTGTGCACATGTATCCACATGCAGCACACACATGTGCACACCAATATGCACACGTATGTGTATACACACATGCACACACGTACACATCTATATACACCCACACTCCCACACACCCACACCCCACCCCCACACAGACACGCACCCACACACCCCACACACGTGCACACACACCACACACGTTTCCTGCTTCCTTCCTCTTACTAAACCAGATTTCCCCGACTTTCTCCAGGATGCTAACAACTTCCGAAGCAGCTTTCTTCCCCTGCCCACGGGTTTCTTCAGTGATCTTAAAGGAAATCCCCAAAAGCTTTTCAGTTTACGAAACGATTCGCTTTCCCTTCAGAGGTAAAAGTGGTTGTGCCAGGTGGAGACAGCTGAGCTCTGCTGAGCTGGGACAGGACTGGCCAGGCAACCCCACCCTCTGGGCGCACACTCTGGCCTCGCAAGCTTTCCTTGGAGGCTGTGTCTTTTTGTTTCTCACTATGACATCAAATGTGATAGCAAGGACATCTGGAGTGCCTGAGCCCCTGCTTCAAACTACAAAATCCAGAAGGAAACAAACACACCCTCAACATAGAGTAGCGCCATGACTGACCAGGACCCTAAGCATGCAGCACTCCACGCACCGCTCCTGGCCCGCTCCTCCTGCCCCCTCCTACCCCACTCCTCAGTCCTTGGCGGACAGCTGGGACAGTACCGGTGATCGGAGCCATCACCTGGCTGGATCCACTCGCAGCGGGGGCACTGCTCCCTGTTGCTGTTCCAGGGAGGCATGCTGGACCTGGGGCTGGCTTTCTCTCCTGTGCATGCTTTTCCCAGCAAGAGGGAAAATCACTTAAAAACCTCCCCACACCCATGAGTATGCTGGTCAATGAGGAACAACCAGTCCTGCGTAGAAAATGGCCCTGTTCCCAGCCTGGGCAACATAGCAAGACCCCATCTCTACAGAGTAACAGATTTTTCTTTTAATTAGCCAGGCAAGGTGGCACATGCCTGTGGTCTCAGCTATTTGGAAGGCAAAAGTGGCAGGATTTCTTGAGCCCCAGAGGTCAAGGCTGCAGTGAACCAAGATTGTGCCACTACACTCCAGCCTGGCCAACAGAGTGAGACCCTGTCTCAAACCAAAAAAAAAAAGAAAGAGAGAAGGAAGGAAAGAGAGAAGGGAGGGAAGGAACAGCCCTGTTTGAGGAAAAAGAAAGCAGCCCTGTTTGTGGCGCTGGTCGAATCCCATGGTCCAAATGTCCCCCCACGGATGCCTTTCAGCCAGCAGTGCCGGGCTAGCAAATGAGGAGCTGAGTGGAGAGCCCAGTGGGAGCTGCCAGCCCAGGTCAGAGGCCACACTGCCCAGGGCCAATGGCTCTCGACTCCCGAGGAGAGGGAGAAAGGCAACCCATATGGCGGGTTTGCTGTTACTTCGAAATTAACAAGAGACAGACCACGTCTTCAAGCCAGGGATGTGGCTAGAGTCAGCACAGCCTTGTCACTTGTGACGGGTACTGAGGGGCACAGCCTGGGGCATCTAGAACCCAGGAAAGAGAAACCGTCTTGCAGTGTAGGGAAAGCCCCCCAAAGGGAGAAGTTGGGAGGATTTTTATTGTTTCCCTCACCAAATAGATGCCCTTTGGTGGCTGTCCCTCACAGCACCGGTGTGTTTAGGGATGGCCCTGGGAGCCCTAGGCTCTTGGAGGTCTCCTCTTCCTCTTTGCCTTATGGGGTATGGTAACACCTGGCTCACCTGCCCAGGGCAGCAGAATCTGGGGTATGGAGTTGAGCGTGTGGCAGCCGGGTCACGGGTAAAATCCCTTCCGGGGGTCATCTGAGGTGGCAGCTGCTAAACCAGCCGCCACCCACCACACAGCAGGCCTGCTGAGCCCGGGACTCTCTTTCCAGGGATGGCACCCCGGGGAGCCAGAGCGTGGCTGAGAAGTTCGAGGTGAGCTGGGAGACGGTGATGGTGAGCAGCCACGGTGCGGTGCTGGTAAAGTGTGACGGCCGCGGCAGCGGCTTCCAAGGGACCAAGCTCCTGCACGAAGTGAGGCGGCGGCTAGGCTTGCTGGAGGAGAAGGACCAGTTGGAGGCCGTGCGGTGAGCAACCCGCCTGGGAAGCAGGAGAGGCCGGGAGGGGATGGGGCTCCTCTTGGGGGCTGTGCTGCAGTCATAGTGTGGAAATGCTTTTTATCTGTGCACACATTTTGCGTGCAATTTGCTCGTACCTAAAAACTCTTGGCCATTGCAAAGCAAGTTTCAAAGGAAACTGTTAAGAATCTTCTCCTAGCGACGTTTATAACTAGTTTTCCCACTGCGGGGTAGATTTTTGAGTTGACTAAAACAAGGGTCTTCTTAGAAAGTGCCAGTTTGGTCTGCTTGGCTTTTCTGTGCTGTGGTCACTGACCTGGGTCAGTGTCCATGCATGTCTTTGCCATTTATCCCAAGGGGAGGAGAGAAGAGATCAGGAAGGAAGGACAGAAAGAGGGAAGGAATATGAATGGGGCTGGATCCGTGGAAATGGGTCACCCCCATTACTGAGAGCAGGACCTCCATGCACATCCAGGTGGGGCCAGAATGCCCTCCCCGGCTCTGAGAAAGGGCAGGCTTTTGTTCTGTCATTCCTGTGCATCCCTATCACTAACTCAGCAAGAGTAACCAACATCACAGAAAACAAAAAAAGGCTTAGCACCAAGGGGCAGATGCTCCAAATGACTTATTGAATCTTATTGTTGCACTGGAACTTAAAAAACACATCAAGACGCTGTGCCAGGCTGCGGCTGGCCTTCAGGCTCATTTTGTAGAAGAGTTTTCACAGTCTGATGGCACAGAGGACTGCAGCAGTTACTCTGACTTCACCCCTTAGAGATGCTGCAGGAACAACTCAACGGACTGTGGACTCAGGTTCTGGGAATGACAAGAAGGCAGGGAGAAGCGTATCTACCAGGAACCCCCGCCGTGACCAGGATCAGCACCATCATGGGCAGGGGAGCGTGAGGCTGGGCCCGGGCACAGGAGGGTGGAGCACAGAGCGCAGCTCAGTACACGTTTATTGCCTGGAGGATGATAGGAAGCCTGGCATCTCTGCACCTGTGATACCAGGGTGCTTTGTGGTTTGAAAATTTTTACTTAGCTGACTTTCAAAACATTTCTTCTCATTTTGAAAAAGATTGATGGCCCCTGGTATGTGCTCAGTAAATGGTCTTTCAGTGAAAACAATGAGTGTGTGAAGGAATGGTCCCCCTCCAGGGAGCTCTGAGCTAGGTGATGGCAGACAAAGCAATTGCTTCAGAAACCCATGTTGCAGGTGGGAAATACAGGGCAGGCGAGCGGTCAGGACTCAGACACTCAGGGAAGGAGTGTCTGCCAGGATGCCTTTGCCTGGAAGTCAATGACTACAACAACACGTGTGTGCTTGTGCACACACACACACACCCCCCTCAAATAAGGAACTGTATTGGCTATGAAAGACACAGGGATGCCAGGCCTCAGGGTTGATGAATCCAGACACCAACAATGTCACCAAAGACCCAGGCTCTCTCCGTCTCTCCGCCCAGCCAGCCGTGATGGCCTCATCCTAAGCCGAGCCCCCAGCTCATGGATGGCCCTCAGTAGCACCTGGCTCCATGCTTCTTCATCTACCTCCAGCAGGTTGGGGAGGGAACACTTTTAGAAACTTCCAGAGAGGAAAGAAAGTCTCCCCAGAAGCAGACAGCAAACCTCTCCTTCCATCTCCCTGGTCCTCCCCTGCCCATTCCAGAATGTGCCACGAGTGAGAGGTGTGCAGGCAGCTCCCCAGAGACCAAGTGGGTCCACCTGACACCAGTGTGGGGCCAGCTCCTGAGCAGAGGACGTGGGGTGACAAGGGAACGCTGGGGTTCAGTGTGGAAGGAGGATGGGCGGGTGACTGTGAGTCCGCAGTCGGCAGTGCCAGCCACAGAGGACTCCCAGACACGGAAGCCAGCCCAAGCTGTGCTCTGGAGTAGAGTGGGCCTGGCTTCCTGGGTAGGGGCTCGAGGGCCCTCCCGGCTTCCCTGACCTCCTCCTTTGGGTCTTTTCCATTTGTGCGTGGCTTCCCCTGCCATCTCCTGCTCTTTCCTCTCCCCACCTGCTCTACCTCCTCCCAGGGAGGTTTGGAAGCCCAGGGCCTCCCCGCCATCAAGGGCAGGCCCAGGGGAAGGTCGCAGCACCCTCAGGCTCCCCTTCCACACTTGGCTCTGCCTGGCATCTTCCCCGAAGAGCAAAGGAATTAGAGGACAAAGGTGTTTCACACACACATCGTGCCCTAAAAGGAAGGAATGGGCTCAAGCATCTGTTCCAAAACAAGGCAGAACCTCTTCCAGAAAAAGAGCCAACAATGCCAACTCCTAAACCACCACAGCCCAAGAATGGGAGCACGCGGACAACGGCAAATCTTAAAGCTGCTGCCAAAGCGCAGACTTTCTTAGGAAGCTGATGCCCAACGGCGCTAAGCCACAGAAAGCCTTCCTCGGCTCTGCTTAGGAACAAGCTCTGCATTTTCATTCGTCAGAAGGAAATAGCCCCATTTTATCAGAAGGCTAAAATCATGAGGCTGACGCCTTAGCCTGACTCCTGCCTCTCCCACAGATCCCCCGTCTGCCGCCACCATATCCTTACCGAGGAGCCCTCAGGGCCAGCCTCCCACAAGCAGCTGAGATGAGCTGTGGAAGGGAGCTCACGCCACCCCTGTGGAGGGTGGGGGGCAACTGTGTAAACCCCCGACTGGGTCCAGTGGGCTCCTGTCTCCCAGACAGGTTGTCTCTGGACTCAACTTGGGACTTTCTTCACCATTTTTTCTTTTGGATCCTGTGTGCTCACGTGTATACACACAGACACCCTGGACCATGTGCTAAGGAACAACAGAAATGCCTCCTTTTTATTTATTCATTTGTTCACGTAGCTAGTGGAGGAAGCCAAAATAGTTCTCCCCAAAATATTGAGACCTGCTAAGTCGAAGACACTGAAAACACAGGGAGTCTCTCTGCCTCTGCCTGTGTTTACCAGACACCAGGACATCCATCCTTCCTTCCTGGGGACGGCACCTGCTCACCAGCCCAGAGGCCCCCAGCCGTTGCCAGGGACTCTGGGGGCAGATTGCATTGCCTTCTCACAGGTTCCCTCCTTTTAAAAGACTGGAGGCCAGGCGCGGTGGCTCCCGCCTATAATCCAGCACTTTGGGAGGCCCAGGCAGGTAGATCATCTGAGGCCAGGAGTTCAACCAAGACCAGCCTGGCCAACATGGTGAAACCCCGTCTCTACTAAAAACACAAAAATTAGCCGGGCGTGGTGGTGCGCACCTGTAATCCCAGCTACTCAGGAGGCTGATGCAGGAGAATCGCTTAAACCTGGGAGGAGGAGGTTGCAGTGAGCCTAGATCACACCACTGGACTCCAGCCTGGGTAACGAGCGAAACTCCGTCTCAAAATAATTAATTAATTAATTAATTAATTAATAAAAGACTGGAGCTGCTCTCTCCTTTGCCAGGTCACTATGCCGAGAATTACTGCTCTTTGTTAAAACACTATGTGAGCAGGGCCCCTAAGCCACTACCTTGAGAGAGGCACTGGAATCGAGGCCCCCACCATGGGCAGGGCACAGCACACACCAGGAAACCTCTTCTGGTTTTCCACTTATTCATCTGACTTTCATTTTCAGGACACTGAGAGTGTCTCAACCACTAACTCATAAGGGTTGAGAAAAGAAATTATATTTTCTCCTCTTTACTAGAAAATGTCTAAAAATATCTCTAACTCCACACTTGATATTATGGCTTAGCTCGAGGTAAAATCCAGACAGACAACAATTTCCACCTCACAAGCCCACAGCCTGCAGGCGTCCTGCTGCTGGTCGAGGTCCAGAAACCGGAAGGACCCCAGCCACTTCGTGGGGGAAGCAGAAAACCACGGTGCGGGGCAAGGTCCCAGCAAGGGTGAGGCAGGGACCCAGGCAGCACTGGCCCAGAGCACGGAGGCCCAGAGCACCAAGTGGGTGCTGCCAAGGCTGGGCCGTAGCAGGAAGCTCACGGGAAGAATCCCTCGGTGGCCAAACAGGTGCAAGACGGAGGCCTCCTCCCAGGAATGGGGAACAGAGGGCTGTGCAGGTGGAATGGGGGCTCACTGGCTTGACTCTGAGCCCAGAAGCATAGAACCAGAGCTCCACAGATCCTCGCCGACCCCTAAGGCTCATCCCAGAGCCCACGTGCTTGGAGTCACAGGCTCTGGGTGAGGGCCCAATAGCAGCAGAGGGACCCCATGTAGCAGGGGCTGAGTTTCCCAGAAGGGAGGGGCTCTGCAGTTGTGGATTAACAGCTCACGGTCGAGAAGCTTCTACACCTGGAAGTGCTACAGAGTTCCTGCAAGGGTGCTTTGAATATTTAATGTGAACATACTGACTTGGCACTAAATAAATAAAAGCAATACATAATTATATTGGAATGCTAAGGTTGCTTTTTATTTGAAGAGGGGTTTTCATCCTTGAAATGGATGGAAAACATGGCTCTAGACCACAGGGAGACAAAGGACCAGCAGGATGTGCACTGAACTCTCTCTCCCCTCTTCGACCTCGCAGGACGATGCTGAAGGAGCAGTACATCGACAGGACGCGCGTGGCCGTGTTCGGGAAGGTGAGTCTCAGCCACCCTGGTCTGAACACCCCTCGGTTCCAGTGTGGCCTGCGCCATTACCCAGGCCTAATCCTGATTTGTTGAGAAGGTCTGTGGTCTGCTGGTGAGCAAGTCATTTTTTTTTTTTTAAAGCAAGAGCCTGAGTGCTTAGTGATTCCAGCCGTAGGAGGTTTCATTTGATCAACTCATTTTTCAAAGTTTCTTTTTACATTATCTGGAAGGAAAGAGAAGAGAAGCCAGGTCCCCGCAGGAGAGCTCTAATATGTTCCTAATGACTTTTCTCCCATCCGCCTGCTGTAGCTCTTGGCATGGTAGCCCAGGAAAGAAGGGAACCAGGGATCTATTTCTGGATATGTTGATATGCAGTAACAACATTCATTACCACGTCTACTTAGGCGGAAGGACAGGTGTGGGGAGGGTCGCGCAGTGAACTCTCGAACCAGAGCCGCTCCCAACTGGTGGCCCTTGTCAGAAGGCTGTAGCCTGGGACAGCTCAGCTGTAGCTGAGGCCCACGGTTTGGAGTTAGGTCCCTGCACGGCCACCTACGATGGCTCTGCTACTCTGGCCCCTCATTCTCCTTAGCCTAGACCTGGGGCCTCTTGATCTCAAGAAGGCCAGCACACAGATGGGGCAGCATAGACCCATCTTCCCTCGGAGAGTGACCCTCAGCACAGGCCCTGCCGAGGAGGCCTTGCCGTGATGCCCTCGCAGGTGAAGGCCTGGACAAGTAATCGGCACAGTGCCTCTTACGTCATCGCCTCCAAAACCTCAGAGCCCAGCATGCGCTGGAGACCCAGCCCTGCCCTGTGGGCTGCTCCCAGAAGCAGGGGAGGCAGGAGCCCTCCCACACCTCTCCTTACCTGCTGGAGGTAAGGCAGCCAAGAGGAGGGCCGGTGGCTTCTCTCCTTGTTCAGAGCCCGGGCACAGAGCCCTAGAGGTGCATTCCAGGCGCCTAGAGGTCCACTCACTGCCCGTGAGGCGCGAAGCCACTGGCTCATTGGTGGCTGTAACCTGGGTGTCAGTAGCCATCACCTCTCCCCACCCCCATGGAAGTGACTTCCCAGTAGACTGGCAGCTGAAAGGGAGCCTGGGCCGTGGTCAGTCTTTTCCAGTCCTCACTCTGCCCCAAATGCACATGGATGCCACTCCTGAGGGCCTGGTCTCCTTCCTGTGCCTTACATACAGCCCACCCGCTCAGCGCCTTTCATAGTTCACTTCTGGATAGAGAGGCTTTCTCAACAGGCGGTTGGTCCGGAAGCACAGGCAGCTTGTGCCAAAGGGAAAGGGGACCCCGTGCACCTGTCAGAGCACAACTGATGCACCCCCACACCCTGTACCCCCGCACTGAGTTCTGCTGAGGACATGTGTCCGAGCTCTGTGCTGGGGATCTTTGCTTTGCCATTCTGCCCAGTGGATCCAGGGCCTCTTTCCAGAGCATGAGCATTTCTGGTTTAACAAGCCTTAGATAGAGGTCCGTAGACCCCACAATAGTATTTCTCCTCCGAGGAATAAAGCATCAATCCTTTTAGCAGCTTGGCATGTTGCAGCCTGTCCGTTCTGTTTCATCGCATGTGTCCCAGTGATCCGGCTGCAGCCTTTGTCAGGCATCACAGGACCTGGGACACAGAGCCCAGGGGGCAGCAGCTGCCCTGCACCCAGAGGTGACCTGGGGAACAAGGGGGCACCTGTGCATTATGTTCTACAGCTTCCCCCCAACACCAAAAATCCCCCCTGCAGAAGATTGCCCATCTCTCATTTAAACCAAAGCAGGCCACGTGGCCCTGCAGGAAAATGAGTTTTAAAGAAAACGAAGAATGACAAGTAAGGACGTGTGGCGTTCATTGACAATAAATATTGTTTGTCAGAAAATGAAAATCCTCTTTCATTGTCATTAGACAAGGTGCCCCTGCCCTATTAAAGGAACACCGGAACAATCATGCAGGCCATAAATGGTTGATCCTGGGGGAGTTTGGCATCACCTGTGCTTCATGGTCTCAGTCAGGTACCTGGGTTCTCTAGACTCCATGCTCCCACCAACACACATGCTCACAGACTCACATACACATGCATGCTCACCCATACACATGCTCACACACACGTTCACATACACACGCTCACCCATACATGTGCTCACCCATACATATGCACACACACACATACACATACACTCACACACACACATACACCTCGTACATACACACATGCTCACACACACGATTACACACACGTTCACACATACACGCTCAAACATGATTACATACACATGCTCACACACATGCTCACATGCTCATCCACTCACAATTACACCTCACACATACACATGACATACACATGCTCACACATGTTCACACATGCTCATACACACATGCTCACATACACATGCTCACATACGCACACATGATCACACAGGCACACGTGATCACACATAGGCTTGCACAGGTTTACACATCTCCTACACATGCTCACATACATGCTCTCATATGTACATGCACACAATATTACACACATGCTTACACATGTGCTTATACACATACACCCATGCACATGTTCACACGTTTACACACACACATCACACATACATACACACATCCATATACTCACACATTCACACACATGCTGCCACATGCTCTGTCTCTCACACATACCTGACACAGTTCCTTGCTATACCCTGGTTCCCTCGGGGTCTTCCCTTTGGGGGGCTGCAGCTCGTCTGAGCATCCAGCCTCGAAGGCATGGAGCAGGCGAGGACGTAGCACTTTTCTCTGGGGAGGTCTGCATTGCAGTATGGCTTCCTCATCCCCACCGAGGGCAGGGCAGGGCAGGGCAGGAGTCTAGGACTTACCTGAATACAGAATACCTGGGAGCGTCCGTCTCATGTCGGCCCTGTGCTGAGTATGTGCAGACCAGGACTTGCGCCCTCAGCCACTTGTTGGCCCCTCCCTCAGAATCGTGTGCAATGGCTTGGCCTCGCCCATAGACAAGGGAGGCAGCAAGAAATTCCGTAGAGAGACGCTGAGCAGGAAGGACAGCACCTGACGCCTGTGCAGTCCGCACTTACCTTTCCAATTCGCCGTCACATTTCATCCTCACGTCCCTTGACACCAAGGCCCAGAAGCGGAGAAGGCGCACATCACATAATGTGCACATCACATAATGCTGAGTTGGAAGGGAGTTGGCCTTTCATCTCTTGTTACTGCCGCGTAAACAACTTTCCAAGTGACACATTTTGTAAAACGAGAGAACCTGCATGGAACTGGCTGCTCTGGGGCTGCCTCCCTGCCGGAGGCTGCTTCATGCTGAGTTACCGCCAGGACTCTGAACTGTCTTCTTTCTGCGTTCTCTCCAGGATTACGGTGGCTACCTGAGCACCTACATCCTCCCAGCGAAGGGAGAAAATCAAGGCCAGACGTTCACCTGCGGCTCTGCTCTCTCTCCAATAACAGACTTCAAACTCTACGGTAAATAGCCCCGCAGAACCAAGCGCAGGACCCCACCCGCGCTCCATCCCGCCCCGCCCCCTCCCTGCGTGGCCCCACAGCCTTCCCTTCCGCACCACCGTCCCTCTAACCATAGGCGCCTCCAGTCCACAGTCGCCACCTTGGGCTGACCAAAGAACCCGGGGAAGGAGAGGGAAGGGTCTCAGATGATATGTTTTGAATGAAAGTGGTCACCCCCCAGATGCCTACAAATCACATCGCAATGAAGATGACCACCAGCGGGAAACAGCTAGTGCTCCGCCGGCAGCAGTGGGGCGAGGAAGCCGGGGTGCGCAGGAGGGGAGCAGGTGCCGCAGGCTCTGCCGGGCCGCCCTCCTTCTCTGCTCCCAGAATCCGGATAGGGCCCTGCCCTGAGTTCTATGCCTGGGCATGGGTATTTGGTGGGCAGGTGCTACTGGATAAAGAAGGGATGGTTGAGAGGGAATTGCCACCGGAGAGCGATTCAGCAGAGGTCGCCGTGGCTCAGCTCTGCCTTCCTATCTCCCTGGCCATGCAAACGGCACCTGGCCAGCACCTGTCCTCACAGAGTATGGCTTTCCATGGGCACAAGGCAGAGACGGGGTCAGGGTGACCTACTGTGGGGACCAGATGGAGATGAGCCCACCCAGGTGTGGGAACCAGATCTCTGTCCAGGCACAGAAGGGCTTTGCTGTGTTTGGGGGCTCCAGGCCCCTGCATTCTCCTCCTTATGATCACCTAACCTTTTTTCTCTGAATGGGAGTGGCACTGTGACCTGAATCCATTTCTTAGAATACATAGAGAGGTCTTTTCTGTGACTCTGAGAACTTGCATTCAGGTCAGGGCTCCGTGGCAGCCAGGCTGTTCGCTCCAGCTGTCCCCACCCTAAGCAGCGCTGGCAAGTGAGGTCGAAATGGAGGGGCTTCCTGCTGCTGGCCCACCGCAGCCCTGCCGGAGCCTGACATTCCCTGCCGGAGCCTGACATTCCCTGCGGGTTAGAGGAACGAGTCCAGCCCCCATTGCCACACCTAGCCCCAGCCCTGCTATGCTGGCCGAGCCCTGTAGACACCGCCCAGCAAGGCAGGGACCACGGTAGGCCCAGCAGCCTCCTGGCTGGTGCAGCAGCCAAGTCTCCCGACACCTTCACAACGGGCTCGCTCCAGTGCAAATTTCAACTCATAATTATACAGGAACTCTCGTGGTCCAAAATGTGAATCATGTAAGAGGACTTTTTCCTCGGGAATGCGAGTGGCACCTTCAAGTTGAGTGAGACTTTAATTCTTTCACCATGCTGTTTCAGATTTGTCTGATTCAAACGCACATGAAAGCTGCCATCGTGGCTTGATGGCTCACTGTGCCCAAAACCAGCCAGTCCAGTCCTCTTCATTGTCTCCCGGGCGCCCTCAGGCTTACCCTGCAGGCTGGAGACACTGCGCAGAACCCTGTCCACCCTCGGCCTGGGAGAAGCCCCTCACACTCCTCCCGTCGCCCAGCTGTGACCGCAGGGCCTCATGCAGAACCAAGAGCAGGGATGTGCCTGGACTTTTTAAAAAATAAGTAAATCTTGATGGCAACGTGCTCTCTTACCACCCATGCCTTTCCTAAGTGTTGAAGGAGGAGGTTATCCTATTTATTTAGGAATCAGATGAACTGGGTTTTGCTTAATTCAGGTTCTGTGGTACTGATGAAAATTGTCACACTGGCACTTACACATGTTAAGATTCCCGTTGTACTGTCTGAGGCCCCTTGTAAAGACCCAAATGACTTAGGTGGCGTTTTCAAACAACCAACAATCTGCCACGCAAGTGACAAGTGGGGATGAGCCTGAACCCCCTCCCCGCACCTGGCCCAGGGCCCTCCCTCGAGCTTGGGGGCTGCGCTCACAGGGCCTGGAAACCAGAGGTAACCTCCCTCCCTTTGCTTCCGTGCAGCCTCTGCATTTTCCGAGAGGTACTTGGGCCTCCACGGACTTGACAACAGAGCGTACGAGGTATGTTTGGGCACAACTAAAGAATCTGATGAGACCAGTCAGCCTCTGCCACAATCTCCAACCCCGCCCTGGCTGTATGGCCCACTGTGCCTTCCCCGCCCCACCAGCACCAAAGTCCACTCAGAAACCTCTGAAGGATCCTTCCACCAGACCGTGGCTTGAGGTTCACATGGCCTCTCTGGGTTTCACCTGATTTCCCATTATAGGACTTGAGGGATGAGGAAGAATGTAAGAGGGTATTTGATGGGGGAGTCAGTTCCAGCGCCCACAGGTACCTGCCATGCACCGGACTCCTGGCTCTCGCTACAGCCAGAGCTGTGCTGCTGGGGGAGAGTGAGCTTTTCTTTTCTTTTCTTTTTGAGATGGAGTTTTGCTCCGTCTCCCAGGCTGGAGTGCAGTGGCACGATCTCGGCTCGCTGCAACCTCTGCCTCCCAGGTTCAAGCGATTCTCCTGTCTCAGCCTCCCGAGTAGCTTGGATTATAGGCGCATGCTGCCACGCCCAGCTAATTTTTGTATTTTTAGTAGAGACGGGGGTTTCACCATGTTGGTCAGGCTGATCTCGATCTCCTGACCTCAGGTGATCCACCCACCTCGGCCTCCCAAAGTGCTGGGACTACAGGTGTGAGCCACCACGCCTGGCCTGAAAGTGAGCTCTTGACTGAGGAGCAGAAAGCCTCTCTGATGCGACCTCCTGAGTCAGACGTGTTGATTTGGTGCAGCTGTCAGACACCGCGTTTCTCCAGCTGTGTGCAGGGAGGGAGGCCGGAGCTCCCGGCCGAGGCAGCACTGCGTTTTCAGAGTGGAAACTTGGACAAAGGAACTGGGTCCATCCAGGCAGTCAGCTCCCTGTGGTTCCAGGTGAAATGATGGCCCTCTGAGGCTACCTGGAGTTGGAGGAAACTCTTCCTTTTTCCCTTCTTCTCTTCCACCCCCTCCTCTTCCAAAAAGGGAGTTAATGTGGGAGAAAGCTGGGCGTATTAGTCCATTTTCTTGCTGCTGATAAAGACACAACCGAGACTGGGCAATTTATAAAGGAACTAGGTTTAGTGGAGAACTTAGAGTTCCACGTGGCAGGGGAAGCCTCACAATCATGACTGAAGGCAAGGAGGAAGAGGTCACATCTTACATGGATGGCAGCAGGCAAAGAGAAAGCGTGTGCAGGGCAGCTCTGCCTTAAAAAGTCATCAGCTCTCGTGAGATTTATTCACTATCATGAGAACAGCACAGACCCACCCCCATGATTCATTCATCTCCCACTGGGTCCCTCCCACAACTCGTGGGAATTATGGGAGCTACAAGATGAGATTTGGGTGGGGACACACCCAGGTCAAACCGTATCACTGGGCTTCTGAGATCTGCCCTGCATTTCTTTGCATATATAAAGCATCCTGGTTCTCCAGGAACTTAGTGTTTTCAATACACTTCACCTTCCTTCTCAGTCAGGTTTCTAAGCAGAACACCTGGCTTCCCACAGTGCAGCCCCCTAACTCTGTCCCCTTGCCCCTGCATGTGCAGATGACCAAGGTAGCCCATCGAGTCTCCGCGCTGGAAGAACAGCAGTTCCTGATCATTCATCCCACTGCTGATGGTAAGGACTGAAAATGTTAATTCACTGTGTATCTGGTAAGAACCTCCTCCTTGATGGCACCATGGGTTTTAACAAACGTCTTCCTCTCTTTCTTTTTTTTTTTGAACAGAAAAAATTCATTTCCAGCATACAGCAGAACTCATTACACAACTAATTAGGGGAAAGGCTAATTACAGCTTACAGGTACAGTACCCATGTTACTCTGTTTTAAACGTGGAGCAAGACATTCCTTTCATGGAGAAAGACCTGACGGGTGTTCAGGGCTTTCCACTGCAGCAGACACACCTGTGCTGTGGCGGTGGTGATGAGCAGGGTCCCAGCAGGTTGGAAAATCAGCACATGCTCAACATTTTCTTGTAATTAATGATAGCTCCGCTCTGTACTTCAGCCAGGTTTAAATCCCTTTAGGACAACCACCACCCTGTACTCCCACCCCAGCCCCGCTCCCCTCCTCTGGGCAGTGAGAAGAACCAAGCTAGCACCTGCCCCGCCCAGCAGTGTGGCTGGGGCTATCCCGGTGTGGGGAGTGGGACTGTTGTCCTGGGTTGGTGAGAGATGTGCTGGCGGGCCCTGAGCCTTGCCCCACTGCTTCCTCTGACCAACACCACACATTACTACACACTGGCAGGATGTCCTGGGGCCATCTGTAGCTGGGAAGTAGTGAAAGAGGGGTGCCCTTCCCAGAACTAAGCCCACTTTCCCAGAACCAACCCATGGCCCATCCACAACAGCATCAAGTGCTGACCCAGCCACCCCAAACCTGGGCTCTTCCCAGGGATGCACAGGGCTGTCTCTGGAAACTTCTACCATTTCCTTCCTGCCCTCTGCTCGTTTGGTGAAGCAGGTATGACCCAGTGGTCTCTTCAGGTCTGAGATGAACGGGATTGCTCCTTGGAGACAAATGACAGGCACCCCGCCTCCCTCAGAGAGTTCTTGCCCTGGGCTGACCACCGCCTTGGCCTCCAGCATCCAGCATCCCTGCCTGTGGGCGGGAGGGACCACATGTGGGCTTGATTAGGCAGGGAGAGCTCCAACCAGAAGGGAGTTGGACCCCAGTGTGGATGAAGAGGGGCAGAAGGATGCGGTTACAGCACCCTCGAGTTTCCTTGTGAAAGATGTTCAGATTTCAGACTTTTTCATAGTGAGTGTGGCAGTTGCATGGCAGTGTTAAGCACACTGACCATGGAAGCTCCAAAGGTCCATCTGTATGTGCTCATGTGGGCAACTCCCCAAGATATGGGGTAAGCTGAACCCCCCAGGTACACAGCAGCCTGCAACTCTGCAGGCTCCATGGGTATCAGGGAGTGGGACCCCCCCTGGGGACAGGCGTGTGGGCACAGCAAAGGCTTTCACAGGCACCCCATGCATCTGGAGCCAGGCCCAGCCCCAGGTAAGAGCACAGGAGATGGGGCCTGAGGCAGGAGGAGCAAGCTTCCTGCCCCATACCTCTTGAACTACTTGGTGTTTTAATGATACATCATAGCCTAATGACAGCATTAATAAATACTTCAAAATAAAGGTGAATTTTGCCCTCCAAAAAAATACAAGGAAGGCAGAAGGAGGTAGTCCAGTGTCACAGAAAAATGTGGGTTTTGGGTCGGATGCAGTGGCTCACAACTGTAACCCCAGCACTTTGGGAGGCTGAGGTATGGGGATTGCTTGAGCTCAGGAGTTTGAGACCAGCCTGGGTGACACAGCAAGACCCCATCTCTACAAAAAGTTTTTAGAAAATAGCCAGACCTAGCGGTGTGTACCCGTGGTCCCAGCTACACTGGAGGCTGAAGTGGGAGAATCACTTGAGCCCAGGAGGTTGAGGCTGCAGTGAGCTATGGTCACACCATGGCATTCCAGCCTGGGCGACAGAGTGAGACCCTGTCTGAAAAATAAAAGAAAAAAATAAGATGCAGGCTTTGAATTCCCGCATGTGTCCAGATGGTTCACGGTGCTCTTAGGAGGTGGTGGTGTCACTGCACTGGCAGTAGAAATATTAGCCACCATCCTGTTGGCATCTGGGACTGAACAAGCCTACATTCCAGGCCTCGCTCTAAGCACATCGTGGCTGTAAGATCGTTTAATTCTCACAAAGTGTTATGAGCTGGGTCTACTGTGATTATCCTCCCCACCCGACATACCTGGAAGCCCAGGCTCAGGCAAGTTACCCGTCCACAGTCACAGAGGAAGTGAGCGGCCAGGATGCAAAATCCGTGGGGCGGGCCTGTGGGCACCCAGGGCAGCACGCAGCCATTCCGCGGGAGTTTCCCACATTCGGAGTGTAACTGAGAGAGCACAGGAGCGTAATGGCGCGATCTCGGCTCAGGGCAACCTCTGCCTCCTGAGTTCAAGTGATTCTCCTGCCTCAGCCTCCCGAGTAGCTGAGACTACAGGTGTGCCCCACCACGCCCAGCTGATTTTTATATTTTTAGTAGAGACGGGGTTTCGTCATGTTGGCCAGGTTGGTCTTGAACTCCTGACCTCGAGTGAACCTCCTGCCTCGGCCTCCCAAAGCACTGGGATTACAGGCATGAAATTCTTTCCATTTCTTTTCAGAGCCTGACACCCTGAAAACTTGGGCTGCAGCTCTGTAATCCCGAAGCTTGTATCCATGTTGCAAATTCAAGCAAGCAGATCCAGAGTCTAGAGTGTTGAAGGCAGAACTTCCCAAATTTTTCACCCAGTTTCCACTGAGCATTTGCTGTGCCTGACGAGGGATAGGCATCCGGGGGAGTGGCGGTGTTTGAAGGCTGGTTGGCTTCACGAATGGGTGCTGCATTTCCACGCTAGGGGAGGGCCCCCTCTGACTGGGACAGCCAGGCAAAACTCCCGGCTTCCATCAGGAGTGACATGGTTAGGAAACACACTTCATCAACTAAAATCCAGCCCTGGATGGGACCCAGGTTTCACTGGGCTCCATACCTTCCGTGCGTTCCCGTCCCCTGGGGAGGGTGTTCGGGGGAGAGTAATTTCTCCGTGCCTTCCTTGCAGATTTACCCCGACGAAAGCCATTACTTTCACAGCGCCAGCCTCAAACAGCATCTGTACCGGTCCATCATCAACTTCTTCGTGGAATGCTTCAGGATCCAGGACAAACTGCCCACAGTCACAGCGAAAGAGGACGAGGAGGACGACTAACCAACCTCAGGTCGCTCTAAGCACAAGCGTGGCTCTTTCTACCACCAGATGCAACTGAGGGATTTCCCTGCCCTCCCTCTTCCCTGGGAGGGGCGGGGCCGGCTGTTCCATAGCATGTGTGTCTCGGATGCCGATGCCGAAGGCAGTTTTGCTTGGGAAACAAGCTCCTTCCCCGGGGTCATCGCTCACGGCCTCCATGACACCAGGGGCAACTCTGTCCCCGCAGCAGCGCCTCCTGCTGGCGCCCGAGAGACCGGCACGCCGCGGCCCCTCCCCCAAGGAACCGAGCAAAGGATGGTGGCGCCAAAGCCCACGCCAGCCCGCAGAACACCGGCCCCTAGATTCCAGCCACCCAGCGGAAGCATGAGACCCGCCCACTAGCCTCTGTGTTCCCGTTCGCAGCATCACACCCTGTCTCATGTCACAGTGCCACGGACACAGCAGTCACAGCACAATTGTTCAGCAGTGCGCGTTCATAGGTGGGCTTGCTACGTCCTGTAATTAGGACATTCAACAGGGTGAGGGGCTACAAGAAAACCCTTTTCTGTACAAAGTCTTACTGTAGCTACCCTAATGGTTAGCCTGATAGAATTAACTCGTATTTTTCTATGGTTTTAACCTGATGCTCCAGTGTCTCCGTCACGGGGTGGTTTTGCTGTTTTTGGTTTGGCTTTGTTTCACTCTCCTTTCTCCAGTCCACGTGTAGACTTTGCCCTTGTTTGGATGAAGAAGCAGATCAGAAGTAACCGCTCCCTCCTCAAGGCTGTCTTCAGACGTCTTGGAGACGCTCCTAAACACTGAGGGGGAGGACAGCCAATAGTACCCATTAAAAGAAATACGTACATAAAACCACTCTCCCACTGACCTGTGCTAGGGCTTGGCTGTAGATGTGCACTGTCTATTTACATCAGTCCTTACAACCATCCTTGTCCTCCTTGGTACGGTATCAAGCTTTTTCCCATGACATTTGGTTAAAAAAAAAAAAAAGACGAAGCGTCAACTCCACCCCCAGGTCTACTGTGTGTGCTCGGGCCACGGGAGTCCTGAGGGTTCTGTGGGCCTGCGCACTTCCCTCTCCCATCGTTGGGGGGAGGCTCCGTGACCTTCCTGCCACGAGCAGGAGGTTGATGAAGTGCTATGTTAGCCTTGTAAGATACACTCCCACCAAATGTGCGGCCGGTGTTCCCAGTGTATATTTCATTCTGTTGTATATAAAGGAAGCAATGTGTGTCAGGCCTCTGTGCAGTCAACCCAACCTCCTCCCGCCAGTGCTAACCCCGTGTTGAGCCTGCATGCTGACACTCTGGCTGATCTGGACTCTAGAAGTGCTAGTTTGAAATATAATCCATTACTGTCATTTCCTTTTGAGCTTGTGGACAAGCTGAATGTCAGGACTGACTTCAGCTCCCAGCCCTGCGGGGGTGTCCTTGGCATCCTGTCAGCAGAGGAGATGCGTCCCTGTAGCATTTTGGCATTTGGGGTTTTGGGTTTATCCACAAGAGCTCTGAACGTCCGTTATAGTTAGGGTGATTGGAAGGTCTCTGTCACCACGTGTTTTAAAGGTGAGTCACCACCATTTGTGAAAGGACCAATGTGCTGACAAACAGGACCAATCCGAATGCTACGTGACTGTGCGTTTGCTATTTCAATGGGCCTGAACGACTACAAAGCCAGCTCGGTCTGGAAGGGGAAGCCAGCTCTGGCCACGACACCTGATCGGAGGGACGTGGGGATGTGGCATGATAGCGTCTGTTCATCCATGGAATAAAACATTATTTTACCACTCGGATTGCTCCTTTCTTGCTCATCCTCCACCATCTCACCTTAGAAAGTGTGCAAGGCTTCAGGAGACATTCAGAGTACTCACAGGGCCCCTCCAAGATGGATGCGTGGCCTCAAGAGCCTGGCGTGTGCCAAACGAAGGTTGCATCTGTGGTAGCAGCAGTCTGGGTAATAGAGAAGGATGCAACCAGTCAAATATATCAAAGCCCCAAATCAATCCAAGAAAATGAAATTGAATTTTGTCTTAGAAGTCTTAAGGTGGAGATGCAGAGCTATTCCCTAACCCCGAGAGTGAAACTGATTCTCAGTGGAAGCCATAGCATTGCCCACTAGAAAACTTTAATTTTTTTTTTCTTTTTTTTTTTTTT
>NC_045441.1:143205286-143224850 GCF_002776525.5 Piliocolobus tephrosceles
TTTTTTTTTTTTTCCTTTGGAGAGATGGGGTTTCACCATGTTGCCCAGGTTGGTCTCGAACTCCTGGCTTCAAGTGTTCCTCCTGCCTTGGCCTCCCAAAGTGCTGGGATTATAGGCATGAGCCACCATGCCTGGCCTAGAAAACTTTAGAACAATGTCTCCATCTTTTGGAAATTTAGCCACTCATTTGCTGTTATCAAGGTCTGATGTGAACATGGTCCAGCCTGAACGCCAAGGGATTGAGTTAATTAATTAATTAATTAATACCTCCCCATCATGGAGCAGCTGCTGCCTCAGAGACAGGGGATCAGTCCTGACAGCCCCGCTGAATTAGCTGATTCTTGTCACCCTGCGGATCAAGAATCACGGAAAGAATGGGGTGGGTGAGGAGGAGGAGTTAAAAAGGAGAAAGAAAGAATGAATCAAACGTGAAAGGAGATTTTTAAAAACCAGACACAGCAGAGGCCATCTAAGTCTAACATACTCATTTCCCCCAAACAGTGTTTCTGTGAACCACCCTGGCCCTCTCCCAGGCCTCACCCCGGAAGGAGGCCAGCGCCCCCATCCCAACTTTCCATCCCTGCGTCCCTTCCCCCCGAGCGGGGCTTGATTTGTGGATAGGAGTTGATGGTTTGCTCCAGAAGGTGCATTTCCCCACTTTGGAAAACACTGAGTGTGGAATGACGAGCTAGGCCTGGCCCTGAGAACAAGCGTTGGCTGCAACCCACAGGGACCACTCTGGTTCCCACTTGGAGAAGCTTTGGTCTTTCCCCAGCTCTAGAATGGCTTTGGGGAGACACCGGTGTGGCCTCATCAGGCCCCTGTAGCTGCGGTTGCTGTGCCTATCTGGCTCAAACCCCTCACTGCAGCCTTCTCTGTGTGTTCAAACTGCACACGTGCGGCATAGTAGAGCGCTATTTTTGTTTCTGTTTTAATTTCGTTTTCTTTTTCTTCTTTTTTTTTGATAAGGTATCTCTCTCTGTCACCAGACTAGATTGCAGTGGCGTAATCTCAGCTCACTACAACCTCTGTCTCCCTGGTTCAAGTGATTCTCCTGCCTCAGCCTCCCGAGTAGCTGGGACTATAGGCAAGCGCCACCACGCCCAGCTAATTTTTTGCATTTTTAGTAGAGATGGAGTTTCACCATGTTGGCCAGGATGGTCTCGATCTCCTGACCTCGTGATCCACCCACCTCAGTCTCCCAAAGTGCTGGGATTATAGGCGTGAGTCACCACGCCTGGCCTAAATTAGTTTTAATACTGAACTTCCAACCAGGCAGCTATGGAATTCCCAAAGCACCATCAGGCTTCTCAGCACCCAGCTCCAGGTCCACGGCCCGACTCCTGGGCTGCCTGGGGCATCTCTGAGGCCACGGGCCACCAGCTTCACGAAGACGTACACTTGGGGGCACCTCCATCCCCACTGGCCTGAAAACAAGCTCCTTTCCCTCCTGCCTGACCCGACCGTCCCAGAAGCAGTGATTTAAGGGGTTGATTGATTTCAGGAAGCCTCTATTAAAATCCCCCATTGTCGGCCGGGCACGGTGGCTCAAGCCTGTAATCCCAGCACTTTGGGAGGCCGAGACGGGCAGATCACGAGGTCAGGAGATCGAGACCATCCTGGCTAACACGGTGAAACCCCGTCTCTACTAAAAATACAAAAAACTAGCCGGGCGACGTGGTGGGTGCCTGTAGTCCCAGCTACTCCGGAGGCTGAGGCAGGAGAATGGCATAAACCCGGGAGGAGGAGCTTGCAGTGAGCTGAGATCCAGCCATTGCACTCCAGTCTGGGCGACGGAGCGAGACTCTGCTTCAAAAAAGAAAAAAAAAATCTCCCATCACAGAAGAGCCCAGAAGGACATTTTCAGAAGCTCCCTTGGCGCTCCCTCCTAGCACACAGCTGTGCGATCATAGGAACAGACGGGCGTCTGGTGAGAGCCTGGATGTGCCCATAGACAAGGGCCAGACCATAAATCAGGGCAGGGCCCTGACCCGCACCTGCAGACGCTGCCCCGGGGCCAGGCATGGCCTCTGCAGCGGTTGGTCCCAGAGGTCAGGACTTGAGCGGTAAATACCAGCTTCTCTTATTCTCAGCCCTGCTTCTAACTAAGGACCAACTGGGAAAAGCCAAATACCCACAACCAATCTCCTTTGACGCCCTGCTTCTGAGCGCCTCCAGCTGCCCATGCCAGCAGCCTCCAGCCAGAGCATCCCTGGAGCCTCCTTTTCTCCACCGTGAAGCTCGCCCACCCCCCTGTCCAAACGCAGGTAAAAGCAGTGAGCCCCTTGCTAGAGAAAGCTCTGGATAAGCAGCCTGTGCTCACACTCATTTTGGTGCAGTCTTAGCCTTAGCCGCCATAGTGAAGTCCCATAGACTGGGGGCTTAAATAGCAGGACTTGATTTCTCACAGTGCTAGAGTCCAGAAGTCTAAGATCATGGGGCCAGTACACTTTGTTCCTGGTGAGGGTTCTCTCCCCGGTTTACCGTTGGCCGCCTTCTCCCTCTGTCTGCATGTGGCAGAGCAAGAAGGAGCAAGAGGAAGCAAGAGAAGAGATTGCCCTGACGTTTCTTCTTACAAGGGCACGAATCCCATCATGGGGCAGCCACACCTAAAACCTCTTCTAACCCTAATCACTTCCCAGATGCTCCATCTCTAGCCATCACACCAGGGGTCAGGGCTTCAACAGTGAATTTGGGGAAACACCTAGCATTCAGTCTGTCACAGGTGGTTTTTGTTTATTTTCACACTGGCATTCCAGGGAGAAAATTGGTGTTCTTTCATTCCAGAGAAGAGTTGCTGAGGGGCCTGTGGGGACTCCGAGGCCAGGAAAGGAGGGAGGCAGAGGAGGCAGACGCAGCCTCAGGAGACTGACCTCCCTGCTGGGGCTCCCCAGGAGCCGAGACAGGCAGATGGGCAGCCTTCTAGGGCTGCTCCTGAAGGCCTGGCTTCCCCTCTGCAAACCACAGGCTCCAAAATGGTCATTCTCCATCTGAACTCAGCCAGTGACACTACACAGGGAATCTGAGGCCCAGAGAAGGCAAGGAAGTTGCCCTAAACCACGCAGGAAGCGTTCACAGTCCTGCATTCCTTCCCCCCTTTTCCCTTGCTGTGTTTTCTTTAATGATAAACTCACAAGTCCTGGCCTCAGGGCGGTAACAGTAGCCAGCCGCCTTTCTCAGCAGAGTTGGGCTGGGGGGGTCTAGCATGGTCCCTTGGGGTGCTCGTCCTTACCTGTGTGGGTGCCCCAAGCACAGTCTCCAGCCACACGGAGCCCGGTTCGGTGGACGTGGGCGTCCAGATTCAGGCTCTGAGAAAACCACAGAGCTATGGGCCCTTCCAATTTCCGCCCAGCCAGGGATCCTTTCTAGCAATCCTCTTACTGATTGGCGTACCAGCATCTGACGCACGGCCAATAAGGTAGCTCTGTGCTGATTCCCAGCCTGGACTCGGAAGTGACCACACGTTCAGGGAGACAGGTAAACACACAGAAGAGCAGGGTCAGCCACCCGACTCTGTAACCCCCACCCAGGAGAAGGTGCCACACACTCAGCACGGTCCTGGCCCACTGTGGGCGTGCCAGCAATGAACGCCCTGCTGCGCTGCCCACCCAAGTAAAGGGAGCCCCAGAAAGCCACAGCCTTTGTCTGCTTTGTTCACTGCAGAAGCCTCAACACGTAGAACCATGTTCACAATCAGAGGAAAGAGGAGGGTCCCGCCCGGGCCACAGCATCACGGTCTGGGGGTCTGTCGGAAAAGGGTGGATGCTGGCGGTGACCAGAGCTGCCGTGTCTGTGGTTCCCTCGGTGGGAATGTGCTCTGTGCGTCCGTCGGGCTGGCTCAGAAGCTCCTGGAAGCCCTCTCAACTCGGTGCAGAGCCAGGTGGACAATAAAATGTTTGGGAAAGAGGAGAACCACTTTCAAAATTCTATGAATATATTTAAATCCATTGAAACGTTAAATTTGACATACATTCATTTATCTTCAACCTCTTCATGAGCTCAGTGGAGTAGAGTTCTGTTAGCTTCCATGTGTAAACCACAAGCTTAGGTACTGTAGTATAAAAACATGCACGTCATGAATGAACAGGGGCCGAAAGACCCTCGTGAAACCATCTGAATGCCTAGTCATTTATGGTTGTCTTGTCCACAACTTATTTCAACTCCTTTTTTTTTTTTTTTTAGCAGATTGCCCTTACTGAATTTTTCCAAATCACTCGACTTCGTTTTTCTAGGAGTGACACCGTTTTGTTTTTATACTCACTGTCCAGAGTTTAAGTGGGACTGAATCAAATTCGGCTCCGTGGATAGCACTGTGCTCCACCCAGCGCCCCTCTCAGAGCCCAGGCCCCATCGTGGCTCAGCTCCTGAGCATGTGGGCTGAGCTGCTCCCAGCTGGGCCCCGGGCTAGCCTACCCCGCCTGCAGGGGACCTGCCTGGTTGAAGGCCACAGCCCCTCCCAGGAGTGCCACATGGCCAAGGACTGTGTGACTTTGGATACCAAGACCCAGTCTTGAGACTCTGTCTCAGTTTAGGACAATCTCAGAGGTTATCCCAGCCACAGAGGCTTCAGCTCAAGGGCGAGGTCCTGGGGGACAGGCTGAGGCTGAGGCTCAAGGATGACGTCCTGGGGGACAGGCTGAGGCTGAGGTTCTAGGAGGAGGTCTCCCTCAGCCCCCTGGTGCATCTCCCTAGGGTACTACCAGTGAACCTGCACGAGGCAGCGGTCCCTCAGAGAGTCTGTTTCTAGGGATCCTAATCTAAGCTACGACTGGAGTGAGAAGTATCACTGCAAATGAAATGAAACAGAACAGCTGTGGGCGCAAACCCAATAGAGTCTCGTCGAGCCCAGCGGCACTCACCTGTGGGGGATGCTGGATTCCACCTGGAGGAGAAGACCAGCCCGGCCGACCACCCTGAGTGTGGGCAGTCCGTGTGCTGCACAGAGGGGCGGGCCACAGCAGACAGCCTGCGCCCTGCTTTCATGATGTCAGTTAGGGAACTGTTACCACCCAGACTAGACACGCCCCCCTGGAACCCCTCCGCTGACCTGCAGGGAATTCACTTGAGGGCAGCTCAGCTCCTCCCATGCCTCTGCCACGGACCCCAGGCACTGCCTGCTGGCCTGGTGGGACTTTTGCTCCAAAGCCCAGTGACTAATGCAGGAGCATGGAGGACCCACTGCCAGCATCCTCTGAACGAAGACGCTGCTCCCTCCCTCCCAGCCTTGGCCCTAGCAGGGGAAGCTCCTGAGTTGGAAGAGTCTGGGACTCTCTGGCTTTGATTTTGGTTATCATAACTGATGGCTCTCCAGACAGAGGCCGGCCCCACCCATGACCTGGTTATTCATTTCCTCTAACGTGGTTTGTGTCAGCCTGGTGGGAACATGTGCTGACAGCCTCAGCAGCCTGCACAGTCAGTTCTAGGGTTCACAAGACCTGCTTGGTGAGGAAGATGGTGGCACGAGGCAGAAACAGCAACATCCTTGTGGTTGTGAGGCCTGAAACCACATGCTCCTATCGGCTGTGTAACACTGGGCAGGTCACTTCATTTCTCGGAACCCCAACTTTCTCATCCTTAAAATAGAACAACTACCTGCCTCTTTAGGGTGTTGTACAAATTAAACATTTTATGTTTTTTTTATTTTTATTTTTATTTTTTTTTTGAGGCAGAGTCTTGCTCTGTCGCCCGGACTGGAGTGCAGTGGCCGGATCTCAGCTCACTGCAAGCTCCGCCTCCCGGGTTTACGCCATTCTCCTGCCTCAGCCTCCCGAGTAGCTGGGACTACAGGCGCCCGCCACCTCGCCCAGCTAGTTTTTGTATTTTTAGTAGAGACGGGGTTTCACCGTGTTAGCCAGGATGGTCTCGATCTCCTGACCTCGTGATCCACCCGTCTCGGCCTCCCAAAGTGCTGGGATTACAGGCTTGAGCCACCGCGCCCGGCCTAAACATTTTATGATAAAGTCCTTCGTTAACCTGTGTGCTGCACACGTGTGGAGTATGATTACTATAAGTTTCATTACTTATAATGAAACTTCAGGGTTAAGAAAGAACGAGATCAGTCCCTTGTAGGAATTAATTTTCTAGCAGTGAACATGAGTTTGCATTAACAGAGCCATGCACTTGTCTTTTGAACATGTACGGGTCTCAACCCTGAGGCTGTACCCTTGTAGGAAGGCTGGCCTTCATCACAGGTCCTCCCAGCCCTGGAGTACCAGGAAGCTGTTTTTGAGAGACGGGTCTGCAGATCTGACTCCGGGACAAGTCGAGGTTAACAAAGTTAGAATAAGAAGCAACTTCCCAGAGGGCAGCTGAGGCCTCACAGGAGGTCTGTGTCAGAATGTCCACTTTAAACTATTTGCCTGCCTGTAGCCTGATTTCTTTTACACGTGGTCTAATTTCTTACAGTTGACCTAAGTGACTCTCACACACCACCCTGCAAGGCAAGAGTTTTAAATTTGAAGCTTCGACCATTAGGAAAATTCATGGATGGGCGTCAGGGGGTCTATGAGTCGCTGAAATTGCATGCCAAAGTTGTGTGTCCGTACACATCTAATACCATGCTGGTGGCACCAAGAATTGCCACCTGGAAATACAAGTCATTCGTGCCAAAGGGCTTTGGGCCTTATGGACCAAACTCCCTTAAAAATCTCACTCTGTGAGACAGCTTCTGGCCTGGTAGAGTCATCGAGTCACCTCCAGGAAATGTGAGAATCTCACTGAGTTTTATTTCTCTTTCTCTAGAAAAGGGCTAGTAACAACTTTGAGACTTTCATACTCAGCTGAGTAGCAGCCATGAACTCCAGCCCAAGGCGAATGCGTTCACTGCGTCTTCACCTTTGTTCCTATTGGAGTCTCAAAATATCCTTGGGAAGGACATGAGGGAAGTGACATCACTATTCCAATTTCACTGATAAGAAAAAGAAGGTGCACAAAATTTAAATGATTTGCCCACAGGATGTGGCTAGTTTTCACTCGAACCAGCTCTAAAACCCTAACTCTCAGCCAAAGCATTTTCCATTGGAAAGGAAAAGGGGGAAGTTTCCATTTCCCAAATTAATTATCCCAGTAGATCAAGAGACCCCTCAGGAGACCTAAAGTCAACTTGTGAAGATTCACGGTGTTAATTTCTGCTTGTCTGAACTTCCACAGGGATGAATGGAGCCACAGCCAGTCGTGGTAAGCTGATTAAACAGGCACTTTGCGAGCCACCCACCAGCATGAGGCCAACTCTATCCCCTTTTTTAGTATTTCTGTTATTGTGTAGTCCACTCCCACAGGGAATCAGGCCTGACCCCTGTGGCAACAGAATACCGCAGAGGCGACAGTGCGTTACTCCCAAGGCTTGGTCATTAATGGTACTGCAGCTTCTGTCTTCATCTCCTGGCCAGATGGCTGCTTCTATGGGAAGTTGGCCACCATGTTGCAAGGGTGTTGAAGCAGCTCCATGGAGAGGTGCGTGCTGAGAGGAGCTGAGGCCTCCCACCAGCAGCCAGTGCAATTCTCCAGCCATGTAGGGGAGCCACCATGTCAGTAAATCCTCCATCCTCTGTTGGTCCCACCCATGACTATGGCCACAGCTGACATCTGATTGCAACCTCAAGAGGGACTTTCAGACAGAATCCTTGGTCAAGACACTCTCAAATGCCAAATCCAAAGTAACTGTGAGCAATCGTAAATGATTGTTGCTGTTTTAAGCCACTAAGTGTTGGAGTGATTTGTCACACAGCAACAGATAACTAATACAAATCACATCCACCCCCCAAAACTCTGCCAGCACCCGCGTAAGTGCTTCTGCAGGACACCCCTTTCTGTCAATATGGAATAGGCTGGGGCATACGTGACCCTCAAGAGTGGGCACAGACTCTGAACCGTCTGACGTAGGTCACTGGTTCCTAGTCCCAAGCATCAAATCCCCGCTACATCGGGAAGGGTTCACAAATGGCAGGAAGAGAGAGGGTGGAAAAATTCCTGCAGACACTACCCAGAGTCCACCCTAGTACTACTGCCCCTCTTTCTTAGAAGTGGAATCCCCAATTTTTAACTGGGCCTATGGTCGTCCAGAATAAAAACTGTTCCAGCCTCTTCGCTGAGCCTAACTTCTGGCCACTGAGACGTATGGTGACATGGCAGCTGCCAAGACGCTTCCTCAAAAGGCAGCAGGGACGCATCCTTGGTCTTATCTTCTCCCTCCTCCCTCTGGGATCCTGAAGGCCCAGCAGAGCCTTGGTCTACAAGGTGGAAGCTCTGAGTCAAGGGTAACAGAGCAAGCAGATGCCGCCTGGGCTCCTGGCAGGTGGGCACGCTATACCAGCCCTGGTGTCCCGCACTAGAATTCTCTATCTTCTTTATCTTGGCCTTGTCTGTGTTTTGCAGTCAAATTTGATGCCAGCTAGCACACTGCACTGTGAGGGCTGAATTACACAGGCCAGCGGCTTGATCCGAGGGCCCAGAGCCTCTCACTGCAAAATGCGGCGTAGTTGGCAGTTATTCAGGACAACTAAGCATTTGCATTGGACACAAGGCAGATGACTGCATCCATTCACTCCAAAGATCACAATAGCCACATTAATAATAATAATTAACATTTGTGAAAAGCCTGCTCTATATCAAGCACTGTGCTAGCATTCTGCATGGATAAACACATTTAATCTTTGCACAATTAACACATTTCAGTCTACAACTACCCTATGAGGTTGGGTTGCCATTATTTACGTTTGGCGGACAGGAAACAAAAGGAACAGAGAGACGCCGTCACTGGCCCCAGATAACAAAGCCAATCAGTGCTCGGGAGGGAGTCCTGACACCACCAGCTCCCTCTCCAAAGGGAGGCTCTTAGCAGGTCCCAAACCCGAGTCTACCCACATTTGGGCACAGCGGATGAACTGTGCGACCTCCATGTGTTTGAGTCATAGGCTTGGCCTCGGCAGGTTAATTTGTTTGGGCTGAAAGAGAACAAAGAAAGGCTTTCTGCCCAGGTGCCTGGAGAGGTGAGCAGGGGCCGCTGGTCTGCCAGAGGCTCTCCAGCAAGAGCTGAAGAACTTGCTTCCTGGGAGACAAAGGGAGGGTTGGCTTGGCCTGGGAGGCAGGCGGCACTCTCTGTGGCCCAGAGGGAGCGCCATGCAGTCCGTCCAGAGAAGCTTTGAGATCTGGGGCCACCTGGGCAGCCCAGGGTCTGCAGCAGCCTCCTGCCGGTCACCACAGCTGGAACCTGGGGGCTGTGGAGGTCTCCGAGGTGGAGGATGGTCCCATATGTCTGGCGGATACCATGGAAGCAGCTGTCTGACCTGAGCCAGTCACACGAAGGAGCCAATTTCCAGCTGTGTGGGAGTCCCTGAGTCCAGGCACACTTGGCAAGGAGCCCTCGGAGGCCAGTATCCCAGCCTGAGATGGCAGGGGGCAAAGTTAGCGAAATGTAGGTCGTCCGTGGTGGTGAGTCCCACTGTCGCCCAGAGGCCAGTAAGGTCAGCCAGCAAGACTCTCCATTGTAGCTGGTTCAGTTGGATTTCACTGCCAGTATTCCCTGTGGGTAAGAGTGGTATTTTCAACATTTTTTTTTAGACAGAGTCTCACTCTGTCACCCAGGCTAGAATGCAGTGGTGTGATCTTGGCTCACTGTGACCTCCACCTCCTGGGTTCAAGCGATTCTCCTGCCTCAGCCTCCCAAGTAGCTGGGACTACAGGTGTGTGCCAACACACCCGGCTAATTTTTGTATTTTTAATAGAGATGGGGTTTCACCATGTTGGCCAGGCTGGTCTCGAACTCCTGACCTCAAGTGATCCTCCCGCCTCGGCCTCCCAAAGTGCTAGGATTACAGGTGTGAGCCCCCAAGCCCAGCTCATAAATATATAAATATGATGAATTCATTGACTAATAGAGAAACAGGCCCCACGAATATCTCCAAATTCTGTTTTTAACTGTACCAAGACTGCTGGAGTTTCATGTTTCAGATATATTAGCAGATGTGTGTTTTCCAAATAGCCATTTTTATGGAAATCTTAATATTGCCTGAAAGTCAGTCGTTCCGTGAATGAGATGTTTACTCGCTTGGCGGAAGGAGGCAGAACTAATCCACTGCTTGGGGTTCTCTTCTATGACTGTAGCAACCGTGGGTTTTGATGACCTTGAGCTGGACTTGGATGACCTTCTCAGTGGCATGCTGGCATCGGCCTTCCTAATAGAAAACAAAAGGAGAGAAAAACAAAAGAAAAGAAAAAATCCCGACCCACAGAGTCTGTCGATCTCTGTGGTGTACGTGTTTCCACCACGGCCAACGTCAAACACCCGAGCTGCCGGCACTGAAAATGGAGTTGGGAAGTGAAACCCCTTCCCGCGCATTTCCAGTGAGTAGGTGTGACATTCTCCATCAGGCACCGGCTGACACCAGTTAACTCCGGCTAACACCAGTTATTAGTCCACGGGGCAGGGGTTCTAGGATGGCCAGAGAATGCCACCCAAGGAGTTGACAAACGCACACCCTCCATCCTGGACACGGTTTCTTCTGTGGCATCGGGCAGGCATTTCCACAAATGGAAACTGACTTTTTCCCACCCAAATGACAAGCTCCTGGGGTCAGGGAGATGGTGTATTTCCCCTGTACCTCACCCCTCCTTCCCCCATCAACAGCGCCTGGCTCACATAGCAGTTCTGAGCAACTGGAGGGACACGGACAGAATGAATTGCAAGAGGATGTGGGGGTCCTAGCTCCACATTGGGTGGGACCACCTCACATTTCCATGCTCCTGGAATCCCACCCTGAAGCTGAGCTCCACGCCCCCACTCCTAGAGCACTTTCAGAGACCGCAGCCTCAAGGAATTCTACTGCGTTCAGCAGCCGGCAGAGGCTGCCTGGGGAGCACGGTGGAAGTCAAACGCCATGAAGAGAGCGTCCTAGGCCCCCAGACTCTGGGGTCAGGAGTCTCACACTGCCACGCTGCCGGCTCAGGCATAAATTATCAGTCTTCACACATACCAGAGCAGGCCTCAGCTGCTAGCCCTCTACACCAGCCCTGCAAACATTTCTTCAATTCTTCAGTCACCAGGCACAGGGGGCTAGTCCACTACTTCAAAGTTACATTGTTTTAAAGCATCAGTTATGGCAAGGTTTAGGGCTGAGCTCCCAGGCCCGGACACTCCGCCCCCCCACCCTGACCACCCCAGTCTTTCTCTCTTTCCAGTCGTCTCTCTCTCTTTCCCTCCTCTCTCTGTCCACTCTATCTCTGTCCCCATCTCTCTTCTCCCCTTCTCCCTCTCCTTCTCCCTCTCCTACTCTCCTTCTCTCCCTCTCTCCCTTCTTTTGTCTTTTCCCCATCTCGCCCTCGCTCCTGCCTTCTCTCCCTCCTTGTCTGTCCGCGTGCCCTCCCCTCCCCATCCAGGTGGGTGGTCAGGCCTTGGTTAAGGCTGGGTCATCCAGAGAGGAGGGGAAGCCTGGTGGAGCTCCTAGCGCTCAGCAGACCAGACAGACTTGGAGAAGGAGATGGGAGCAGGGAGCAGGACGGAGGGTGCAGGGGTGCCCCTGCCATAACAAAGCACCCCAAACCCGAGACTTCAACAACAGAGTTTTATCATCCTATGCTTCTGGAGACTGAGGTCCGAGATCAAGGTGTGGGCAGGGCCAGGCTCCCTCTGAGAGCACTAGGGAAGGGCCTGTCCCCCGACACTGCGCTCTCCCTCTAGGGATGGTGGGGGGGCTCCCTGGATTGTGGCTGGGTCTCTCCATACTCTCCGTGGCACTCTCCCTCTGTGCGGGTCTGCCGCTGGGTCCTAATTCCCCCTTTTCATAAGGACACAGTCATATCTCCGTGGCACTCTCCCTCTGTGCGCGTCTGTCTCTGTCCTAATTCCCCCTTTTCGTAAGGACAGCAGTCATAGGGAGTTAGCGCCCAGCCTGCTGACCACATTTCAACTTGATCACCCCTGGTCAGACCCTGTCTTCAAGGAAGGTCCCATTTGGAGGTGCCATGGGTTAGGGCTCAGCAGATGTTTTGAGGAGCACCATTCTAGCACAACAGCAGGGCCTCCTGGGTGGGAGGAGGAAGGAGCGGCTGGGGCGGGAGGGCCTGTGTCTCTGAGGCAGCTTGCGGCTATGGAGTAGATGGCCCCGTGGGTGAACTTGGGATAGGGCCTTACTGTGTCCCTGGTCCTCCCAGGAAGGGCCTCCTGGACTCTCCAGGGCTCTGTCCTTCCTGATGGTGTCAGCTGTGCTGCGGCCTGGTCTGCAGGGTGAGTCACTCATGCCTGCCATACTTGGGCTCGTGTCTTTTTTTTTTTTTTGAGACGGAGTCTCGTTCTGTCGCCCAGGCTGGAGTGCAGTGGTGCAGTCTCGGCTCACTGCAACTTCCACCTGCTTGGTTCAAGCAATTCCCTTGCCTCAGCCTCCCGAGTAGCTGGGATTACAGGCACATGCCACCAAGCCCGGCTAATATTTTTGTATTTTGTACTAGAGTTGGGGTTTCACCATGTTGGCCAGACTGGTCTCACACTCCTGACCTCAGGCAACCCGCCCGCCTCGGTCTCCCAAAGTGCTGGGGTTACAGGCATGAGCCACCGCACCCAGCTGGTTATTTACAGCCCAAATGAGCAATCTGGAGAAAACAAAAATAAAGCCCCCGTCTAAGACTGAGTTAGGTTTCTGGGGAGATGCCCTGTAAACTGTGGACGTCTTTCCCAGGCCCTGGAGGCCTAAGACAGCAGGCTGACGATTACAGCTCAGGAGGTGGGAGCAGGGAGGGCTCAGCTGGAGCTGGGGGGATGCGACACCCTGGAAAAGCCCTGACATCGGAAGCAGCTCCTTGAGGCTGCTGGAGAGGAGTTGGCGAGACCTGGAGCCAGCAAGGTGGTGGGACTAGAGAGACACCGATGGGCTTGAGGCCAGGAAGGAGGGGAAGACATCTCATCCCTGACTTTGCAGGACAGGAGCTCCAGCCACTGCGGGCTCCACACCGCAGCCCCACTGTTCCCTCTGGGTGCTCCCACCTCGTGGAATACCTGTTTCCGGAGCTCGCTGACGCCCGGCCACCACGCCCCTCAGGCTCCAGACACTGCCCGGCTCTGTCCTCAGTGAAACTTCCTGCCTGTGGTCCTGTTCTCCCCGGCAGGACCACTGCTCTCCAAAGTGACCACCGGCTACTCTTATCCGTGAGGACGTGCTCCAGGGACAGCAGTCAGCTGGTGGGCGCCTTGCACACTGCCCTGCTGCTGTGGACAGAAGCACAGTGTAGAATAACAAACAGGCATCGTGATGGCTAATTGTTCATGACAATTTGGCTAGGCCACAGTGCCCAGATATTTGGTTACACATCACTCTAGATGTTACTGTGAAATATTTTCTAGATGAGGTTGACATTGAAATCAGTAGATGTTGCATCAAGCAGATCACCCTCCACAGTGTATGAGGAGCTCATCCAATCAGCTGAGGCCTCCAGAGAAAAGACTGACCTCCCCAAAGAAGAGAGAGTCCTGCCAGTCCACGGCCTTTGGACCCGAGCTACAGCACCAGCTCTTCCTTGCGTCCCCAGCCTGCTGGTCTACCTTGCAGATTTTACCAGCCTCCACAACCACATAAACCAATTTCTTTTTCTTTTTCTTTTTGAGACGGTGTCTCACCCTGTTGCCCAGGTTGGAGTGCAGTGATGCAACCTTGGCTCACTGCAATCTCTGCCTCCTGGGTTCAAGCAATTCTCCTGCCTCAGTCTCCTGAGTAGCTGGGATTACAAGCACGCACCACCACACCCAGCTAATTCTTGTACTTTTAGTCAAGATGGAGTTTCACCATGTTGGTCAGGCTGGTCTCGAACTCCTGACCTCAGGTGATCCACCTGCCTCCGCCTTCCAAAGTGCTGGGATTACAGGCATGAAAACCAATTTCTTAAAATTAATCCCTCTCTCATATATGTGAGAGAACCACCCTAACGGTTCTGTTTCCCGGAGAACCCTGACTAAAACAGCTACTCTTGGATTAATGAGCTGCCACTTGGATAGTTTTATTTAAGAGGCCGGGCGCGGTGGCTCAAGCCTGTAATCCCAGCACTTTGGGAGGCCAAGGCGGGCGGATCACGAGGTCAGGAGATCGAGACCATCCTGGCCAACACGGTGAAACCCCGTCTCTACTAAAAATACAAAAAACTAGCCGGGTGAGGTGGCGGCGCCTGTAGTCCCAGCTACTCGGGAGGCTGAGGCAGGAGAATGGCGTGAACCTGGGAAGCAGAGCTTGCAGTGAGCTGAGATCTGGCCACTGCACGCCAGCCTGGGCGGCAGAGCGAGACACCGTCTCAAAAAAAAAAAAAGAAAAAAGAAAAAGATAGTTTTATTTAAGATCAGGACATGCACGCTCATGTGGCTACACGGAGTAAAGTAACCAGATGTATTAAACCACAAGGGCCAAAGGGAGTTTCGTGGTGATGTGCATGTAGGAGCAAGTGAACTAAAGCGGCTTCCATCAAATGACCAGCAGGGGGCGCTGTGGGCCAGAAGGGGTGAGCGTGGAACCCGCCCCCGCGAGGGAACGGAGGACACGTCTGTGGCCCCGGCGTTCAAGAACAAGCCCGTCACGTCTGTGGCTGCTGGCAGGGCAAGGTCGGGTGGCAGCTCAGGCCCTGCGGCACCTGCGGGAACCCAGGAAACACCCCACGTCTTGACTGGGGCCTGCACAGGCAGAGCTGAACCCTCAGACAGGAGCAGGGTGAGGCATTTTCCACGCCAGGCCTTTCCAGCTTCCGTCGCGGCCTCACGGAGACTGGCGGGGCCGTGGGCGTCCCACGGTCTCATCCCCTGCCTCCGAAGGAAAGAACTCAAGTAAGGACAGACGGCGCCTTCGCCTGTCACCTCTGCTTGTAGGCAGCAGTTTTCGGGCACGGCAGACGTTTCTGTCCTGGGCACTGTGGGAGGGTGGCAGCGTCCCTGACCTCCACCCACTAAATGCCAGGGGCACCCCCACCCCGAAGTCATGACAATCAAAAACGTCTCCAAATGTGTGGTTGCCAAAGGCAACAAATGAAAACACAAGACACCCAGTAAGTGTGAATTTCACATATATTACAAATAATTTTTTAGTCCGTCTCCTGTCATGTGGGGACATATGTATCCTAAAAAGTTATTTGTGTTCATCTGAAATTCAAATATAACAGGTCACCCTGTACTGTATCCCACAACGCCTCCACCTGTGGAGTGAGAACCCCTGTCCTGGGCCTGCGAGAGAAAGAAAGCAGCTTAGGGAGACTTGAGAGTCACGTGTAGACACAAAGCAGCCCTGCCCCATTGCCCGGCTGCAATGTCACCCGCAGCACGCACACCCGAGCAAGGGAAAAAGGTCAGGGCAAAGTCATCCTCCTCATTCTACAAGATGCAAAGGAGGCAGAGAGATTAAAGGGCCAGCTCCAGGCCAGACGGACCACGGGAATGGATCCAAGGCTAGACCTGGGTCGGGGTGCCGGTCACTTTCTTGGATTCTTCCTCCATAAAAATTGTTTAAAATTATATTTTATGACTGCGGTGATATAAAGATGATATTATTACTGTTATGTTAGTAATGATGGTTATTAATATTATATGTTAAAAGCTTCTTCAATGTAAACATTAATTTTTTTTCTTTAGATTTTAATGGAAATTAAACGATGCTCCCAGCCCCTTACAGTGGTTATGGGCCCTGGATACTAAGCCTCCCGGGCTCAGGACGAGCCAGCCCTGCCCTCCACCTCTTCCCGCTCTGAGCCTCCTAGGGACCCACTTCAGGCACAGCAGCTGGGACCGAGCTGCACCAGCGCCTCCCATACAACTCAGGTCCGACTCTGGGAACCAGCTTCACGACTGCCCATCAGACCCGGAAGCAGGTGCTCCTGAGAGCAGCCGATCTTTTCTCATGATTAGTGTTAAGTAGACGCACTGTGTTGAACAGCAGATCTCTGGAACCTACTCGTCGTGCATAACGGAAACTGTATTCTACCCCAGCTTCCCCTCCTCCAGCCCTGGAGACCCCACCCTCCTCGCTGCTTCTATGAGCTTGACTGTTTCAGATTCCTTGTGGATGGGAGACCGTGCAGTGTCTGCCTTTCTGCTTACCTCATGGAACATAATGTCCTCTGGGCTCATCCATGCTGTCACTAATGACCGGGTTTCCTCTTTTTCATGGCTGAGTAGTACTCCGTGGTGTGGTGATGGCCCGGACTCTTTATGCATTCATTTGTTGATGGACATGGAGGTTGCTTGCACTACTTGGCTACTGTGAATAGTGCTGCAATGAACTTGGGGTGCAGACACCTCTTCACAATACTGACTGCAATTATTTTGGGTCAATACCCAGCATTGGGATGGCTGGGTGGTAGGCACTTCTATTTTTAAATGTTTGAGGAACCTCCGTAGCATTCCCCATGGTGGCTGCCCTCGTCCACATTCCCACCGACATTGTGCACAAGGAACACCTGATCCCACTCTTCCAGACCCCTTCCCCCTCTGGACCCTCTGCTCACCCCTGATCTCTGCCAGGGGAGGAGACTGGGTTGGGGGTCCGCCTTCCCCCACTCACCCTCTTTGCGACCTTGAGCACCCACCTCGGCCTCCCACCCTGTTCTTCTTGGCAACACGAAGGCTTGGGGCAGACAGTGGCGAATGCATTTCCCACTCTACCTGTTTGGGTTCCTACGCTTTTCCCTGGCCCTGAAAGGCAGCACTGCCACCCTTTCCACTCCTGCAGGGAGATCTGCCACACGAAGGGGAACGGATGTGAAGCAAACAGGCGACAGGGTCACCTGCCCTCCCAGACATCCTTCCACAGCGGGGAGGACGGAGGAGAGAGGGAGGGGCACACCCTGGAAGCTGGGGAAGGTCTCATTCCTGGTGGGCAAACTCTCCCCTTCACACCCACCCTGCGGGAGGTGGCTCTGCCAGCCCTCCCGGGGCCACTGCGGCTGCCATGGGGCCTGCATTCCCAGGTCCTTGGCTGCCCCTCCTCCCTCCTGTCCTGCCCCACCCACGCCTGGGAGGCCCGCCTGTGGCTCTACTGGAGCTGCCTCGCTGGTTCTTTCACTCCCGTGAGAAAGATGCTGCCCATTCTCAGGCATCAAACCCCAGCCTCCAAGTCCTCTGTGGAGCAAGAGAGAGAATTTGGCTAGAAAAGTGATTTTCAAACCCAGTATCTTGACCCACCAGTGACCCCTCCTGAGGTGGGGCTCAGGTGACCTGTGGCCATTTGGGCTTAATGTGCAAGTGAGTTGTATGTTGTCTGGAGGTGACAGGGCACCCCTCCAATTTTATAACGCCACTGTCACCTGCCTTTCAGCACAACCCCAGAGGCGGGAGAGAGTGTGTTGGTTTCTCCAGCATGCAGGAACCACTCACGGCATGTCGACCCTGGGTGGGTGGACAGGGTTTCCTCATTCACGGTGGCCCTGCTCACCTGCAGTTTCTCTTCCTGGAAAAAGAGCACAGAGCCCCAGGCATGGGCCATCACAGCTGATTAACCCACGCACGCCCTAGATGACAAGGAGTGATGGTAAGAACATTCTAGAACATTCTGGAGCATTCACAGGGTGGTGGGACATGCACCTTACTCTTTACATGCATTAGCTCTAAATCCTCACAACAGCCTTGGGGTAGATTTAAATTTTGTTATTTTCTGGGCAAGGATCAAAGTTCAGCAAAGCTAGGATGGGACTGGGACGCCCCTGAAACTCTAGGACATGCCAGACGTCCTCATGCAGCTCACACCCCACGCGGAGCAAGGGGCGGCCCAGCGTCTGGGATCCCTTTGCCATTGCAGGAATCACAGTGACGTGATGTCGGGGATGAAGGAGGAGTCGATGCAGGCCACCAGGGAACGGGTGCTATTCTCCTGAGCAGCATGATGGCTGCAGAGGCAGAAGGACAGTCTGCCCTTTCGCCTTCCCTGTTTTGAAGACTGAGGGGCTGAAGAGAGACCAGGAACACACTTGAGTCAAAAGTACTCACGCAGAGGTTTGGAAGAACTTGTTAAGACCTTCCTGGTGCACCTAAGTGATCACTGTGAGATCTTCAGCTCCCTGACAGTCTGGGGGAATACAAGGCAGAAGGAAAGAGCAGAAACAGTGAGTGCTGCATTCTGGACCCACTCCCAGATCAGGATCCATCACTGAAGGCACATGGCTCAGAAAGGTGGGAACCCGGTGGCAGTGGAGGTCCTGCACCCCTGGCTTCCCCACCCTGGGGCCATGCCAACCTCGGCTTCAGACCCTCTGGCTCCATACCTGGGGCCTCCCCACGCCCACGCCCACCCATCTCCCTTCCCTCTTCCTGGGCCCCCTTCCGGCTCCCTGTGTGGTCACTGCAGGCTCCAGGCTCCTGCCTGGGGTGTATGGCCCACGGCTGCCCCATCCTCAGCTCACGGAATCTGCGACTCTGTCTTTCTTTTCCTCAGGGGTCTCTGACACCCACCTTGGTAGGAATCCTGGAGGTGCCGGGGACCACCCCAGGCCTGCTGTTGACTCGAAGGGCAGGGACAAGCACTAGGGCCATGTGTGGAGAAGCTGGCGTGGTTTGTAGAAGCTGCAGCTGGTCCAGCTCCTCCCTTGTGCTCTCTCCTGCCTCGTCTGACTCGCCTGTCTCTGCCGCACCTCCTACCCCAGCCTTTCCAACCAGTCACAGCCTCTGAAACAAGAGTGCCCGTGCCCCTGCAGGACTGGGCACACAGTCTGCCACTGCTCTGAAGGCTCTAACCGGGGGCGCTTGCACCCCAACTCCCTGTCTCTCCCTCCTCCCTTCCTTCCTTTTTCCCCCTCTCTCCCCTGCCTGCTTCCTTCCCTCCCTGTCTCTCATCTCTCTCTGTCCCTCACCCCTTCCCAGACTTTCTGAGCTAGCCCACCCCCCACCTCTGAATATACAGACCCTGGAGTCCCTCGGCAGGCAGCCCTGGCCCACCTGCACCTCCTCCGCCCCTCCTCTCTCTGGCATCTACACTTCTTCTGGGTTGTGCCCTAAAGCCTGACTGTGGGAGTGAAGCCCCGCCCCGCCCCATCCTCGCCTTGTCCCCACCCTGCCAGGCCCTGACCTCTGCCGCAGGTGCTTGTCCCTGCCAGGGACTGCCCCATGGCCTCAGCACCGAGGGCCAACACTGGGACAGGACACGGAGCACTGCCCAGGGGACATTCGTGTCCCCACTTTCTAACCCAAGAAAGCCGGGAATCCCTGGCTGGGAGCCCTCCTTGGTTTGCAGCATTGTGGGGTCACCGCCTTGTCAATTCCTCGCACAGACCCGAGGGCGCCACTGCACTTAGCTTCATTTCCCATCTCCACCCCTGGACACTGGGGTACCCCACACCAGTCAGGAAACAGCACAGCCCTGGTCCCCTGAGGTCCTTCATGCTCCCCATTCCTGCCACCACCTCGCTGGCCCCGCGCCATCACTGCCTCCAGCTCCTCAGGTGCCTGGGAACTCTGGGACCTCCAAGAGTCAGGTAGTCTGTCTCCCTGGGCCGGTGTTTTCACTCGGGTGCTCGTCTCCAATGGCCCCGGCCACCCCAGACTCAGTTTCTCCTTGTGGGCTGCCCCTGCCTCAGTCCACTGTCTGAGTTCCCTGTGACGCCTTCCTGGGAGGACTGA
>NC_045441.1:143224860-143238515 GCF_002776525.5 Piliocolobus tephrosceles
GACGCCTTCCTGGGAGGACTGAGTTCCCTGTGACGCCTTCCTGGGAGCACTGAGTTCCCTGTGACGCCTTCATGGGAGGACTGAGTTCCCTGTAACGCCTTCCTGGGAGCATTGAGTTCCCTGTGACGCCTTCCTGGGAGCACTGAGTTCCCTGTGACGCCTTCCTGGAAGCAATGCCCCTGTCCTTACCTGCGCAATATCTTCAAGTCAGGCCATCTCATAGGTGAACAGACCCCGGACAAGCTGCTCCAGTGATGGGCGGTGGCTGGGTGGGGTGGGGTGCGGTGGGGTGCATGGGAGGGTCCCACCCAGCACACAGCAGGTGGCAGAGCAGGTCTCAAATTCCACTCCAGGTCCTGTGAGGTCCAGCTGCACCCCAATTCCAGGCTCTTCCAAGTGTCCTGTCCCCTTGCCAGCATGTGAGGAACCTAAGAGTCCGTTTTGCTACAAGAATCAGGCTGAAACCATCATCCTGTGATGATGTATCACATCATCAGTATCAGATTCTGTAGTAAATATGATTTTGTCCAACTATGAACTTTGTGCCCTAAAGGCTAAAAGGAAAATTGGAGTAATGAAACAGACATTTAAATAAAACTCGAGAGATTTAAGGGAAGTTGCAGGAAGACCGGAAGTAATCACGGTCCGGGGTGTGTAGGAAGACTGCCTCCAACACGGGTCTGCACACGCCTACGCAGCTGGCTGGGCGAGCCACAAATGCGGGGCCCTAGCCACTCCTCGCTCTGGCCACTTCTCACTATTCGACTTGCGGCGAGTCACCTTGAGAAATGGGATCATGCCTTTCTTTGGGCCAAAAAGCCACCCGATTCTGCTTGCTAGAACATGACTTACCCTCAGCTATCCCCGTCCTGTGATGCGACCTACCAAATGAGCAGCATCCACCCGGGCAGCTTGCACCACCGCAGGCACCTGGGGGCCGGGGAAAGTGACACAAATATGCAGTGGTCATGCTGCCTGCTGTGTGGGGAGTAACAAGGTGCCCAGTCTCTGACCACGGATCTCATGTCTTCTGCCAGCATCCATGCGGCAGTAGCAGGTCTGTAAAGCAGGCAAAATCCCATCCCAGACCCAGCACAGGGCTGCCCTCAGGACCAATCTCACCTTAGAATAGGGAAAGAGAGGGCTGGACACAGTAGCTCACGCCTCTAATCCCAGCAGTCTGGGAGGCTGAGGCAGGTGGATCACCTGAGGTCAGCAGTTTGAGACCAGCCTGGCCAACATGGTGAAACCCCGTCTCTATTAAAAATACAAAAATTATCTGGGTGTAGTGGTGCATGCCTGTAATCCCAGCTACTCAGGAGGCTGAGGCAAGAGAATCGTTTGAACCCAGGAGATGGAGATTGCAGTGAGCCAAGATCACACCACTGCACTCCAGCCTGGGCAACAGGGTGAGACGAAGGAAAGGAAAGAAAAGAAAAGGAGAGGGGAGGAGGGGAGGGGAGGGGGAAAGAGAAAACAGGGAAACAGACAGCCAAGCCACCTGGAGAGGGTGTGAAGACAAGCCCCTACCCCAGCAGCGGTGAGGCCAGGATGGGCTGACACAGGTGAAGAGGAGAGTGGACGGGGGCCTGGCCCAGGGCGGAGGTGGGAGTGCGCCGAAGTGTGTAAGGACAGGGGCTGGCTTAAGTCGCTATAGTGTGAAGGTCATTATCCAGAGCAGAGTCCAAGGGCACTGCTCGACGGCCATCCCAGCTGGGTGCTAGGAGACGGGGCAGGGGCAAGAGTGACGGTGAGTGGGGCTGCTTGGCCTGATCCTTCTGGGCCCTGCGGGAGGGTGGCACTCCCTGGCCACTGTGGTTGAAGAACCATTTCCAGACACTGCCCTGTGATGGGAATCGTGGGACAGACCCTGAGCTGGAACATCTCAGTGGTTGTTCCACAGCCTCCAGTGTCTCTTTCTCTCAGCCACAAAACTGTCAGCCATCCCGATGGCGACTCAGTCAGTCCTTCCCAGAGGAGGCGGCGCAGAGCCCCCAGCCGGCACTGGGGAGCACGGAGCACAGGTGAGAAGGAAATACTCATTAAGGCTCTAAGCCCTGCAGGTCCCTTGTCACTGCAGCGTTTGCTAGGTTGTCCTGACTGACACAGCGAGTGTAGGCATGACCTGGGAAGCTGGAGACAGCCAGCAACTGTCAGGTCACTGAGGCATTTAACCAGTGTCAGAAGGAAAGAGAGGCCGGGAATCTCACAGTTACTCCGCAGCCCTGTGTACCTGGGAACACTTGTCGCCGCCGGAGACCTCCCTCCCGGAATTCTGGGCCACGTGGCATCCTCGCCGTGTGCAGTCCAACCTCCTCGTTCTGCTGTGGGAAAGAGCTGAGGGTACAATTCAGAGATCCCCTTACTGTTCATTCACTCGTTTAGTCAGCAGATATGCATTGAGCATCTGCCCGGAGCACAGCACTGCTACACAAACTAGAAACAAACAGGCAAAGAAGACAGCGTCCTTTTCCACAAGGAGCTCAGAGGCCAGTGGAGAAAAATCACAGCAATGGAGTCACCGTGGATTTACGGGCAGGAATGATCCGTACGGGCAGGGACAGCGACACAGGCAGAGAGCTGGCTTGCCCCAGCCATGCGAGGGCCCAGCGGGGCAGTGAGCTGGAGGGGCTGGGGGCACCCAGAATCCCACAGCCCGCCACCGTGGGACAGCCTGGTTCACTTATGTTGGAGAAAAAGCTGCTTTTTTCCTCCAGAGCAGGAATTTGCCATCACCCCGTCCCTCGCTGACCCGTGCTCCTGGAGGACTGACGTGTAAACGGGAGGGCTGCGGTGCTGCGCGGAGGCTGTGGGGGCTGCTGGCCTAGAGGGTCCTCCAGGAGGACACGCTCTGCAGAAGCCTCTCTTTGCAGAAAGGGTTCTCTCTGGGGTCCTCTGAATCAGACACTGATAAACTGGGTTAATCAAGAGTCAAAACATTAGCAGAGCGTATTTGGGCCTGTCTCTCTGTCGAACATGTTCAGAATGTGATGCCTGGTTTGCTAAATAGCTTTCCTGCTTTGTGTAAATTGAAGAAAGCATCAAGCAATGCCTCTCCCGCCCCTTTTCCTCTGGGATTGGAAGGCATCCAGGGCCCTCGCTCAGGCCGTGCCTGGGGTCAGCAGGGGTGTAGGGCTTGGGCTCTGCAGAGGGACAGTGGCCCCGTGTAAGCATCTTTCCTCCAGAGACACCTGGATGCGGAGTCTTCATGACGCTCTTTGGAGAGGTCCTTTCTCACTACGCTGGCCTTAACGACTCACCAATCCACCTGCGATTACGTGGCAAAGGATTTAAACATGAGCACAAGGCCCCTGGCCTGTGGTGCTCCTGGGGCCCCACGGCTTCACACAGGAGCCCAGTGAGCCACCTTCTCCACTCATGTAATTCTCTGACCCAGTCCTCAGAACAAAGTTGGGTCTGGAGCCAGAATGCTAGCTCAGGAGGCCCTGGAACCCGCCCATGTGCCCATGCCCATCTCTCCCCATCAGTTCTCAGAGGCTGGGCACAGACGCACAAAGGGATGCTGCCCATTTTCATGGAAACTGCAGGTACCCACATAAGACCAATGGACAGGTTCCTCCATGAGTCAGCCTTGCTCCTGCCACAGGGGTAGGCTCAGAAGACATCACAGAACGCGCAGCCTCAGCCCTGGTGATGCTGCTCCCTGGCACTACAGGGACTGGAGAGGGACAGCCACGGGAAGGGTTTGTGTCACCTGCTCCCACATCTCAGTAGGATGACCACAGGAGGTGGCACCAGGGAGGCACCGCACTTCCAGGAGCAAAAAGCCCAGGCATTTCTCAATGGGTGTTGGGGCCTCCAAGGTCCAGAGCATGTTGGGGAGAGGAGAAGCAGGTGAGGAAACTCCCACAGCTCCGTGTATGGTCACCACGCTAGGATTCAGCAGGAAGAGAACCGGTTTTCAAACCGGATCCTGGCTTTGGAATTCAGACCTCTGCACAAATCCTGACTCACTCCTTCTCCTGTATAATGGGATCTGGAGAAACTACTTAGTGACTTTGTGCCTGAGTCTCCTCATTCGGAAAGTGGGAATTACATCCCCTGATGCACAGGGTTCCTGCTGTGAGAGTTCATTCAATCCTGACTAACCTGAATGTCACCTGTAGCCACTTGTCAGGTGGTTTGGAGCTGGGAGGCCAGCCCTGCCTTCCTGAGAGAGACGGTCATTCCCAGCTCTGATGCTAAAAATGGGGTCCCTGAGGCACCGTGGAATGCCAAGACCCGGGTGGCATGAGAGCCAGATGGGCCCCTCTGACTCCCCACCTGCCGCTACCAGTTCACGCCCCAGCATCTGTGCCCGGCGCAGCCCTGGGCACTGAGCACAGTGTGGCAGCGCTCGGCACAGAGAAGCCGGGCCCCTGCACAGATGGATTCCAATGGGGACAGACCGACAACACACATGAGAAATCTATGGCCTGAGAGGGTGACTCACGCAGAGGGAGAGCAGAGCATGTGGAGGGGCTGGGCTGCGGTGGAGGCATTATTCTCATAGAGGAGTAAGGGGAACCCTGCTGAGAAACCGGAGTCTACACAAAGCCCTGAGGGGAGGGAATGCGTGGTACAGATGCCTGGGAAGGTGGCTCCAGGCAGAGGAACCCCAAGTTCATGGCCCGAAGGGAGTGCCTCCCCAGCACAACCCCAGAATGCCAGGGAGCCCTGTGTGGCCAGAGTGGGGCGGGGGCAGAGGGAGAGGCTCTACCTGTCCATCCCTCCTGCTGGGTGGGAGCCCCTTGGAGGCCACAGGGCCGCACCATCTCCTGGCTCTGTGCACACCCACCACAGTTTCCTGTTGTCTCAAGGGGCCATCACAGAACCACTCCTGTCCCTGTGGACTTGCCCAGATGGACGAGTGCTTGGCACCCACAACAGGCAGATAGCAGGACGCGGGTCTAGCAGTGTGGTCAGAGAACATCTCTGCCCCTTCTCAACACAGGCCAGGCTCCGTCTCCAACCTATGCACCATCCCTGCAGCCCAGGAGGAGCCCATGCTGGCACCAGCATCCCCACACCCACATTCCTCTTGGCCCAGGCCCCACTGCAGAGCTTGGACTGCTGGACCCTGGATTAGCCACCCAGTCAGAAACTGTCCCTGTGAACTTTATAAAGTTCATCAGGGCTGAGGCGAGGAGGAGAAAGGAAAATAGACCAAGCTGCAACACACTCAGCATGAATCACTGGGTCAGCCTGCTCTGCAGTCCTTTCCTCATCGCCATTTGCTGCCTCTCACCCCAGAATCACGTAAAGCCTGGCACAGATTACAGATGCCTTGAACTGCTCTATAGACAACAAGTTGAAATTACGAAATGTTAAGTTTCGTTAACACTTCTCCAAAATATCCTTTCAGGTCCTGTGTACCACTGCAACTCCTGACGCCAGCTGGTCTGAAGGACTCTATGAGAAGCTGAGTCCCCAGCAGAGAATGCAGTTTCCACCTCCTGATGACTTCATCCTCCTCACCTCGAACAATCAAGCACCCCAGTTTTCCAGTCCCTCACCCTCCTTAACAACCCCAGCCCAGAACTCCCCAGGGAGATGGATTTGAGGATATCCTCCCATCTCCTCACTTGGAGTCCTGCCGCCACGAAACTCTTTCTCTGCTGCAAACCCTGCTGTCTTGGTGCATTGGCTTGTGACTGCACAGAGGGGCTATGACCTGGTGGCCTTGTAACAGTCAGTCCTGAACTTCAGCCCTATCCTGTAGTTTGGCCCAAGATCTCTATGGTGTCCAGCCTCCAAGCTGGTCCCCTGAGATCCCCCTCCTGGTGCTCAACCTTGTGAAGGCCCCTTCCACAATGCACAAGGGCTGGTTGGAGTGACCAGCAGTGACCACATGTCAGTGCTGAACTGAGAGGAGGTAATAAGAGACTGTGGCTTCTAAGGCTGGTGCTTGGTCTTTCCCTGCTCTCCTCTCTTTCTCTCCATCTCTCCTTTCCTTTTCTTTCTCCCCAGTCTCTGTCTCTCCTGTGTGTGTGTGTGTGTGTGTGTGTGTGTGTGTGTGTCTGTCTGTCTGAATGTCTCTCTCTCATCACTAACTCTGGGGAAACCCAGCTGCCACTTAAGCAGAGGGCCCTGAGCAGCTTATCTTGCAGAGCCCTGAGATAACTGCAGCCCCTGCTGAGAGCCTGACTGCAAACTCCCAAGACAGCCTGGGCCAGAGCCACCCAATCAAGCCTCAGCCAGATTCCTGGCCCTCAGACACTGGGAGATAATAAGTGTTTGTGGTGTTAAGCTTCTAAGTATTGGGGTTGTATGTTACACAGCAATAGGTAACTAATACAATCCCAAATGCTAGTCACCTGCCTCCCCTAACACACAGGAGACCATCTGTCTGGACAGCCTCATTGGCCCCATGAATTCCCTGGGCCTGGCCCAGAAAGCTGCCCTCAGGGGCTGGAGAACTGAGACACTTCTGCAGGTCCCTGTGGGCCTGAGCACATCCTTGAGGCTCCAGTTCTCCCTCAAACCCCAGCCCAGGGATCACATACAAAACCAAAGGCCTTTATTTTTAATTTTAGAAAATTGCAAACTGCAGCTCAATGACCAGCAGCACAGCAGCTTGATATCAGATAATGGAATCTGAGCAGCAGCTGATGTTAATCTGATTGTTCCTGACAGCCTGGGCAGGGCCAGAAAAACAGGCTACGGGTCCCTGTACCTTTTATCTGCAACACAGGGTCAGGTTTTGTTCTTGTCATCAGGCCATGTCTTCCAGTGTCATCAGCTCAGCACTCCATGGTCAGCACATAATGACGTTTGTTTTTCTTGCTAATTGCTCTTGGAGGGGTTTCCATTTCCCCAGCTAGACTGAAATCTTGTGGCCCCAGAAACAGTGTCTTTCTGTGAGTCTCACACAGAAAGGAGTGTACGGTGGGCTGCCTCTCTGTTCTACCCTGTCTTGTGCCTAACCAGCTGTCCACCGGAGCACGATGACCACAGATAAATAACCTGCCATGTGACAGCAAGTTGCTAGATTCAGCACCAACCAGTCACTCACCCGTTTCCTGATTATAGATCTCTGGCTAACGACACCACCTTGCACACTACAAGAATGTGGAGCAGGCTGAGCACAATGGCTCACACCTGTAATCCTAGCAGGTTGGGAGGCTGAGGCAGGTGGATCAACTGAAGTCAAGAGTTTAAGACCAGCCTGGCCAACATGGCGAAACCCCATCTCTACTAAAAATACAAAAACTTAGCCGGGCGTGGTGGCAGGTGCCTGTAATCCCAGCTACTCAGGAGGCCGAGGTGGGAGAATCACTTGAACCTGGGAGGCGGAGGTTGCAGTGAGCCGAGATAATGCCATTGCACTCTAGCCTGGGCAACAGAGCGAAACTCCATCTCAAAAAAAAAAAAAAAAGAAAAGAAAAATGTGGAGCAATGACCATAAAGAGTGAAGCTGACACTGAGAAGTGCTGGCAGCCCCTCCAGGGACCAGGTGCGGCTCATCAGCACCCTCGGGTCTGAGCTTTTGAGCTGAGGCCTTTCCAAGCCTCAAGGGAGCAGATGGTAGAAGAAAAAAAATGTTAAACCCCCAAGCTGAAGGAAAATGGGTTTGCCAAGAAAACTCCTTCCAAAATTGTGTCTCCAACACGACCCTGTTGTCTTTGACAGCAGAGACATTGCTGTACAGCTTCCCTCCTATTTAGCCACACAGAGATCTCAGGAACAGCTGAAGTGAACTCGACATCGGAAATATAAAATCAGCAGGGACACAAGTGGGTCTGAATCACAGGAAAGTTTTTTCACGTGCCAAGGACAATTGAAAGCACCTGCTTTTGAATTTGTCAACTGGTACAAATTGGGTTTTGGCACACACAGAAATGTGACAAATTTCTACAGCTGCAAAAACGACCTCTATGAGGCAGGACAGAGACAGAAGGCGGCTGGTGTCCTTGGGTGGGTTCTGAGCCCTGTTCACCCCTGAGAATCTCCTCCCGGCTCATGCGGCCTCTCCCCACCCGGCATTGCTCTCTGTCCCCCAACTTACGTTTCTTGAACAGTTTTTGGAAAACATTTCTGGGTAGTGGAAGGGCTGCATCTCTTCCCAATCATTCAGGAACCAGCTCTGTGACCCTGGACAGGTCGCAGGAACCTCTTGGGCTTCAGCCAAAGGGAAATGAGATGGTCGGCCAGAGGGTCCCCAAGAGGCCAAACCTGTGAAACCCAGACCAGGCGATGTGGCCACAGGTTCCCAAGCAGCGGAAACTCTTAGGTCGGCCTCCGCAGTGCGAGATCTGAGCACAGCGGAACTGTCACGTGGCCAGCACCTGGGCTTCCCCCGTGTGCATTCCCTCAGGAATGCAGAGTTCAGGCCTTGTCCCCTGCTGAGCTGGAACTGGACCGGCCAGGGGAGGCCACTCCTCAGGCCTTCAACCTGTCATCCGAGAGCCGCCAGCAGATGGCAGCAAACGCCCAGCTCTGGCCCGGTCTCGGAGGCCTCCCGGCTGGGCTGGGCCCTGGTGCCTGGAGGAAGATTGCACGCGCTGGGGCTGTGAGTTGCAAAGGCACCCTGAGGAGCCCCGGGAGGTGAAAACACTTCCCGGGCTAACGTGGCGCCAAGAGGGGCTGCGAACCAACTCCTGGCTTTCTCTTTAGAGGAGAGATGGAGCGGGGTCCGGGGGGCTGGGGGACACTCGGACAGGCTTCGAAAGAACCAGTGAGCCAGCCAAGGGCAGCGGGAGCCGCAGAAATCAGCTCGGAGAGAGTCGCCTGCAGGCTGGCGGTGAAGGGAGCTCCGGGGTCAGGCTCGGGTGCGCCGCGGGGGATGGGGGCCCCCCGGGGGGCCGTGCTCCCCGCATTCCCACCACGGCGCAGGGGTCGGGTGCCCTGCTCGTCGCTCTCCACCCAGCGCCGGGCCTGCCTCTGGAAGCCCCACAGGTTCTCTGGGGCCTTTGGTTCCAGGAGGACCCAGGAGAGCAGCAGCTTTTGTCCGTGGGGGCCACGGTGATCTTCCCAGACACAAAATCAGTGCCTGGGAATTGCGGGGTGACCATCAGCACACGTAGAAAGGGTGGCCTTTGGGACTTTTGTGCAGCTCGCTCAGGTGACAGGAAGTCAGCTCCGAGCCCTGCCCAGCCCCAGCCGCCTCCTCCCAGCAGCTTCCAGGGCTGCAGCTACTGCAAGAAGCCAAAGGGGAACCCGTCCCCGGGGGCCTGGGGACCGGCAAGACGAGGCGGGTAAATGGACTTCACGGGCGGCCTCAGGCAAAGCCAGGGAGGATCCGTATCCTCGTCAGCTCCGCAGCCACAACACAGCTCCGCGGGCCGGGGGGCCCAGCAGCGGGCGTCTGCGTTTCCCAGTGCTGGCGGCCGCAGCCCGAGATCTAGGTGTGGGCAGGGCTGCTTCCGCCTGGGGCCTCTCTCCTCCGCTTAGCTGCCGTCTTCTCCCCGTGCGTGCCTCACCTGACTGTCCCTGCGTGCACGGCTGTGTCCTCCTCTTCTTGTAAGGACACCAGTCCTGCTGGATCAGGGCCCACCCACATGACCTCATTATACATTAATGGCCGCCGTAGAGCCCCCAGCTCCGCATAAAGCCACATTCTGAGGTCCTGGGAGTTCAGCCTGCAACTGATGAATCTGGAGGACACAATTCATTCAGCCCACAACCATCACGGAGGCTTTGCTCAGGGCACAGCTAGCAGAGTGTGAGTCGCCCAGCACCAGCACCACACCGTGGTGGTCGGGGGTAACACCCCGGGCTCCAGGCCAGGGAGCCCAGCTGCAGTGCGGGTGCTGCTGAGAGCTGGAGAACGCTGGGCAGACACGCGGCCCCGGCTTCCCAGGCCCGGCTGGCTGCACTGCCCCCCACCCCCGGGCGCCTGACTTAGCAGGTCTTAGGGGTGTCGGAGAACCTACTTTTAGCTTGCCCCCAGGTACTTAAGACCAGGAGGAGGATTTGGAAGATCTCACTTTGTGCTAATTTCATCTAATCCTTGCCATAGGCCTATTAGAGGTAAGAAAACAGAGCTACAGAGATTGAAGAAAAATTCTCAAGATCACTTTAAAAGTACATTTACCATTCAAACCCAGGGCCATGTGGCTTCAGAGCCCTTGCTCTGAAACCCATGCCAGCATTCCATTTCCAGACCAGGATGGTGAGCACCCAAGTCCCAGAGAACCCGTGGGGGTTCCAGAAGCAGGCCCAGGCCTGGGTGGAGAGGCAGTGCCAGGATGACTGACACTGCACAACCTCAGCCCAGGACACCTGATGTCCACCTCAGCCCAGGACACCTGCAGCTCAGCACACCTGACATCCACATGACCTAGCCCAGGACACCGATGTCCACAACCTAGCCCAGCACACCTGACACCCCTATAATCTCAGCCCAGGACACCTGCAGCCCAGGACACCTGACACCCACACAACCTCAGCCTAGCACACCTGACACCACATGACCTCAGCCCAGGACACCTGCAGCCCAGGACACCCAACAGTGCCCCACCTTGAGCAGAGGTGATGCTCAGAGCACTAACAGCTTCGGGATACAAGTCACCCGCTGGGGCTGCCCACGTTGGGCTGGAACAGCCCCCTCCAAGCTCCCCCATGCCAGGTATTTGACTCCCCTGGTGCCGGATTATGCCAGATTATGAAGTGATATTGGTGGGTGCGGATGCCCAAGAGAGGGGCTCATGCAGCACTACTACAAACTGGTGTGGGAGGATTTCCATATTTCAATATTGTTACCACAAATCAGGGCTCCACAGCGCCGGCTGCTGACTCCCAGCCATTCTTAGATCAAACTTCTAGGCTCTTAGTATAATAAAACACAAGTGACAGAAGTGTCCCCAGAGATCCTCCACAGGGTACGGCTGGCGTTACAAGTGGATCCCAAGTCTCCTCATCCCCGAAGTGCCATTTGACCAGGGGTGCCCCTCACAGCAGCCTGCAGCTTCCCTTTTCCTCGCCTCCATCCTTAGCCTTCCCAGGCCATCCCTTCCTAACACCAATCCACAAAACTACATGTTGCTCGGGTCCCCGTGTCTTGGCTCAATAGGTGACACCATAACAAAAGCGTTGCGTCTTTAAAGGTGCCGTCATTTCCTCTCCGTGTGTGCCGGCAAGACAGGCTTGGAGGCTGGGATCAGGGCCTGGGAACAGACGGGCCGAGTGGGGGGCAGGCGGGGGCAGGCGGGGTATGCCCAGCAAGAGCAGGGGACACTTACGTAAGAGGAAAGCTGTCCTGGGCGCCCCAGGAGGGTCCTGGCTCAGGGCCCTGCATGTCGCCGGCAGAGAGAGATGGCTGGTGGGTGGGAAGTGTCACCTGAGCCCCTTGCTCTGTCCACAGGCCCAAGTAAAAGGACACCCAGCACTACCTGCTGTAACTCACAGTGGCTAAGGGCACGACGATGGAGCCTGTGCCTGGGGCAGACTGTGATCACACTACTGAGACCACTGTGCTCCGCCTTCCTCTGCTGTGGAAGGGAGGAGGTGACACCGTGATCACACTACTGAGACCACTGTGCTCCGCCTTCCTCTGCTGTGGAAGGGAGGAGGTGACAGCACCTGTCTCCTGTCAGCATTCTGAGGATAAAGTGGGTGTGTATATGCACAGGACTTAGCTCAGGATCTGGCACGGGCAAGCACAGTGCAAGCACCTGTCCTAACTCCGCACTGTTTCCCATCATTACTATTTATTATTATTATTCTCATTCCTGTCCTTGGCTAATGGGCTGTGACGGCTGGAACAGGGACAAGGTGCAGGCATTGGAAGAGAAGCACACTTGCTCTGGCCTCTGTGTCTGATCGTGAATTGGTGTTTCTGAGATTCAGCCTCTGGATAGTGCTTCTGTGCACTAACCAGTCTCCACAAGCCTAGTAACCAATCTTCAGATGACTAGTAATCAGTCTGCAGATGGCTAGTAACTGATTGTAACCAATTGCCAGATGGCTAATAACCAGTCTTCAGATGATCAGTAACCACATGATGACCAGTAGCCAATCTCCAGATGACTACTAACCAGTCTCCAGATGGCTAGTAACCAGTCTCCGAATGACTTGTAACCAGTCTCCAGATGGCTAGTAGCCAGTCTCCAGATGACTATTAACTAGTCTTCAGATGACTAGTAATTAACCAGTCTCCAAATAACTAGTAACCCACTGCCACATGATGAGTAACCCATTGCCAGATGATGAGTAACCAGTCTCCAAATGACTAGTATCCCCATCTCCAGATGGCTAGTAACCAATTTCCAGATGACTAGTAACCAGTCTCCAGATGACTAATAACCAGTCTCCAGATGGCTAATAACCAGTTTCCTGATGACTAGTAACCAATCTCCAGATGACTAGTAACTAGTCTTCAGATAACTAGTAACTGGTCTCCAGATGGCTCCCCAAGAGACCACACCTTCAGTGTCATGCCTGGGAAGCTCCCCCAACACTGAGCTGCCTGTCCCTGTGTCACCAATGGCACCACGGTGGTGACCCATGTCACTTCAGAGACTCGGTGATCAGAAGCCTTGAAGCACCCACCTGGATGTCTGGGAACGCACAGCCCAGCCCACGCTGAAGAGAGAAGTGGGCAGAGCAATGCTGGTCAACTCCCAGCCCTTCCCTTCAGCGCAGCGCAGCCGACACGGGGAAGGGCTAGCTCACATCTTCCAGCACAGGAGACAGGAATGGCCTGGAGAGGTCATGGGACCCCGTGGGGTCATCTCAGTCACCTCCAGCCAGGGAAGCCACGCTCGCTGGGGCCAGAGAGTTTTGGAACAGGCTCGGGCAGCCCTGCTGAGCCCCGCCCACAGGATCCGGAACACAGCGAACTAGTTCTTGTTTTAGGGAATTGAATTTTGAAGTATGTGTTCCCTATTTAGCAATATATATACCAAAAATATTCTGGTGTTCAGACCACTGTGCCTATGGAAGAGGGCAAGCCCTTCATATGTGTATGGCTAGAAGAGGAATCTCATCGATTTCTGCCCCAGCCCTCTGCAGGCCCCACAGGTGGGAAGAGGTGACAGCTGTTGTTCTTGAGCCTCTTCCCCACAAGCTTGTCCTCATTGGGCCTGGTCTCCAGGGACAGTGCCCAGCCTGAGGCACAACTCTCTACTTCCTCACGCTGGACTGAGGCTCCTCCCCCAAGTGCCCTGTTTCCCCACCTTGGTCCCTGCAATCATGCCTCGCCATGGCTGTGGGCCCGGGACCCTCTGGTTCCTTTCCACAGTGCTGTGCAGGGAGCAGTGGCAGCACTGAAGAGTGGAGACTACTGGGGCCCCACCCCGGACCAACAGGGTCCACTTTAGGACGCCCCCCAGGGGACAGATACACATTCAAGTTTGAGCTGCATGGCTCTAGGGACTCCCAGAAACTCATTGCAACTCAGAGTGTGTTCTGGAACCTTTGCACCTTGACAGCCACTGCCAGCTTCTGGGTACCTTGCTGGCATTTGCTGAAGGAGCGGAGAGCCTCAGAAATCCCCCACAGGGGCTTCTGCTGAGAATGACTGTAGCAATAGCTGACATTTGTGGAGCACCTGTTACAGTCTAGAGTATCGGGATCATTCTACTATCATTATCTCCACTGAGAGGAGGAAACCGAGTCACCAAGAAATTAGCCATGTCATCCAAGGCCACAGACGGGAAGTGGCCGTCAGAATTCACACCCACAGACGGGAAGTGGCCGTCAGAATTCACACC